>NC_086239.1:2490000-2790000 GCF_036321145.2 Pelmatolapia mariae | reverse complement strand
GTGAGGGGGGAATGAAAACACACATTGTACTGTGCACGATTCGCCAACCCAGCGTCGGTCCGCAGGGCGGGGCTATCAGTGCAGCTGATTGAAGTGTTAAGAGAGATTGTGTTTGGGTGGCTTGTCTGGGTCAAACGCAGAGTGTGTCTTAGAATGTGCCTCTGTGCGGTTTTGCTGTATCATCCAGCATCCTTTGGTCTTGAGGTGGGCGAGGCCGGTGGGGAAGGGGGGTTAAAAGACCGTGTGACGCTGTAGTGGGACGAGGCGTTGAACTGACCGCTTTTGTGCCATGCGATAAATTGAGCAGGCCAGCATTTGTTTTCACCCCTCCCGTTCTGTTTGCACCACTGCAAAATATGTTTTCAGATCGTCTCAGAAGGAAGGGAGAGATCGGTTAAGAGTGGAGGACAGTTATGTCTGTGTAAAGGAAGGGAGATGAGGAGGAGGAGGCAGCTGCTGAATAGCCTCCTATGTTGTAATCAGCAGGCTGAGCCCCCCAGGATGGGGGAAGAAGAGTGGGATAAAGACTGTAAGTGTTCTGAAGATGTGACCGCCACACCACGACTTCTTTTGCCTTGTGGGCACAAGGAAAGAATTCACAGATCTGTCATCTGCCAGACATTACCCTAACACCCCCCACCCTCCACACACACCACCACCTCCAGCCCCTTTCTTTCACACACATCCATATCCCTGCCTGTTTGTCTCCCAGCCACCCTGAGGATTCTTTCATGTAACTTTATGTGACCTCCACCCCAGACCAGACAAACAGGAATAAGAGGTCCCCTCCTGGTGTGAGAGGTCTCTGAAGTGTCTCTGAAACTTATGACTTTCAAGGTTATAGCCCAGGTAGACTTGCAGGCTCATATATAGATTGTGAGTCACCCTTGTCTGTTGTATATATGTATAAAATTTGCAGAATGGCCAAAGGTGGGACTAAAAGAGACTCCAACAAGAAGGTAATATAAACACGACACACCAACAGGGTGGAGGAACTCCTCATGCATGGCGACTAACCAAAAATGTAATGTTTATGTTTGCTGTGTTTGGGACACAGAAAACAGACAAGACACAAAGTTGACTCCCACAGCATCACGTATTCTAGCATCAGAGCATGGCAGGGAGGGGCAGCTGATGTTTCCTGACCAAAGATATGGATATCGAACAGGACAAGACATTAACATTTCAGAAGCACCTTTTCTCTCCTCACCCTCTTCCTCCTTTTTTGACACGGTGCTGGCATTCCCCACAGCAGTGGCACACTCGCGCTGCACTGGAAGAAGTGCCGCGATCCAAAGACACACCCACATCGCAATGGGAAATGAAGCACAGTGAGCTGAGGAGAGGTAGAGAGGGCTGCTTGGAAATAAAAGGAAAAAGCTGAAATAAAAGGTGTGGAGCCACAGTGTGCCCTCCGTGTAAGGGACAAGAGTTTAAGTTTTTCGTCTCGATTTCTCACACTTCTGTGTCTCAGCAACAAAACCAAAAAAAAAAAAAAAAAGTGAAGCGTTCCTGTGGTTAAAGAGCCGCGGGCAGTGTGCTAGCACTCACTTCTCTGTCAGCTTTTAAAAGCACTTTTTCATCGTCCTCACGTCCTGACTTTCACATGGTGCTTTTAATGATCTGTGCTGTGCTGTGCTGAGTGTGTTAAAGGCTAAAAGTGAAATAACAAAACATCCACAGGCCACAAATAGTGAAGGACTGCTGAATTTGTTTGGTTTGATCTCATTCTGGGTGTATTACTTTCAAAAAATATTTTAAAAGTACTATAGTAGTACTAGTGAAACACATTGTTTTTAGCTCCTCGTCCTTTAAGCCAACTGTCGTCTGATTGGCTGCCTTTTACAAACAGAAGTTTGGAGCTGCTGGGGTTTCAGTCTTTGAAGCCAGAGCTAATCAGGCTTTAGCTTTTATATTTGCTGGCTCTTACAGTACTCTCCGCAGCAGCTATCTGCTTTGTATTATTAGTGTTAGAGTTCATGCTATACGATGAAGGATGTTAGCTCCTATGCTGCAAAATGGTGACGATAACAGTTTCAATAATAAAATGAAGAAAGTTGCGAGACTGAGCTGGAAAAGTATTACAGCAACTGAGAAATGACAGGGTCACAGCAGACCTCGTAGCTCTCGTTTCATTTCATATGGTTTCTTAATAAAAGACTAGACATAGTTAAGGCCAGAAATAGGGTGTGCTCTACCCAGCCCTGACCATCTGTGCTGTTTACTTTGAGCATGACATTAACACCCAGCGTACATATGTTAAGAGCCTTCTCTGAAAGTACAGTGTGCGGTTGAACCAGGGGATTTGTTCAAATTAGGCTCTTAAAGATCATGTAACATAAGTGGAAACAAATGTGGATACCTCTGCCATGTTATTCTTCCGATGCTCTGCCAAAGCCCTGGGCTTGGAGACAGCTCGTGTCTCGGCAGTGGAGTCGAATCCAGCCGAGAACACGCAGAACACAGGATTTTTTTTCCCGTGCCGGCTGTTTGTTACTCTTGAAGCTCGTTTTTATGAGACACCTAGGAGTGTTTAGAGAAGCCCGATTCTCGGGCCTTCATAATACAGCCTGTGTGTAGGAGTCCCAAGTTATGCCTAATGCGTAATGTCCATTGAGTTGCCTGTTATACATGGTAATGAATGGTGGTCAGAGAAACAGTGTCCTGTATCAAAGAGCTGAACTAACATGCCTTTCTCACGGAGCCAGAGAAGTGGCCCTTTGTCACGGCGGACGCCTGCTATTGACTCCCAGCGTCTCACAAAATATGCCCCATTGTTGGTGAAGGCCAACTCCGTTTACAACTCTGAAATGACAGCATTCCTGAAGTCAGCAACACCAGCCTCTTCTCTTATAACTTCCAAAAATGATGCCAATAGAATACTTTTAGAACTATTAGTTTTTAGTTTTGACTACTATTCTTATTCTTACCCACTCTCTTTTTGTGTAATTGTACTATTTTGATGTTTGTGTGTGTGCATGAAAAACTGGGACTGTTGTGGAGGGCCACAGTAATACGCCAAAACTAAAACTCAGTTCTGCTCATCGTTAATTTTGTCTCTTTATAAACTGCTATTTGTAAGACAAAATATTAGAATTAAGCAATGAAAATGTGAAAAGTTGGAAAGTGTGGAGAAGGTGGTGGAGTTGTATGTTCTCCCTCACCCACACGGGCTTTCCTTCCCAGTTTCCTCTGGGTGGTCAGTAAGACTAGAAAAGAGTGCTTGTGTCACATGATAAGAGTCTCTCTTATTCTGTCTCTAACCGTAAAAGCAGGACAGAGAAGTCTGCTCTTGACCCCCAAAACATATGAGGAAGTAAGGGTTTAAATTTCATTGCTTCTTAAAGTCTGGGGCATGTGGTGTTCAAGAACAGTGTAGCTCATATCTGTCTGCAACTAAGCAGACTAAACCCTTGGAGAGTGCAGGGGGCTTCTTTCTCTGTGAAAACGGTGGCAGTGAAAATGGTGCTCGAGTCCTTCTTAAAAGCCTTACCACCACCATCCAGTTCCCTTTCGTGGCGCCGGTCGTGTTGGAATGTTTTTCATCACAAAAGTCTATCTCTTTGGCTCCGGCGTGTGTCTGCGAGTAACAGGGAAGCTCAGAAAAGCATTTATTTATAGGTATCTGAAAGCTGCTGGGCCCTGATACTCTGGGATGTATAATGACGTGCCTTTGGAAAAGCAAAAACAAAATCCCTTACAGCCAAAACGAGCTATTTTTAGCACTTAGGTTAGCTCCCAATTGTACTCCGTAAAAGCTGCGTTCTCAGCCTACCCCTCTTGCCCACGCTAGCTTGTTGGTACAAATACTGTTTTAGGCTGCCCAGAACCCATGCAGGTGTCAAGTGAAAGCTTATACGCCAGAAATCTCGACGACCGCTAAGACGATATGGGGTTTAAGAGTGAGCAGCTCCAGGTCTTAGTGCCGTTTGCTGTTTTGTCATCAGAAATGTAGAGTATTTCTAGGCCCAGGCGTCTTCAAGTATTGTCTGAATTGAATCACTAACTCTGGCGCTAACAACCTCAATGATGAAGTCAGCACCTCTCAACATCTTGCCTCTTAATGGAGTCTTCACTGCCTTTGTCCTTAAACATCCATTTCCATTAATTATTCAGAGGGAGAAAGGAAAACCGTTTGAGTGGGTAACACTGATCCAGTGTACTCAACCAATCTATGCAGTGTAAGTAATAAAATACCACACACTCAGACGACACAATAAAAGAGATTGAGACAGAGGAGATGCTTGTTAAAAATGTAAGTAGACGGAAGCTACCAGAAGACAACAGAGGGAGGAGGAGGCGGCGGCTCGGGAGTCAAAAGACACAGCAACAACATCTTAGTGTCTGGGTTAATCAGCGAAACAGGCCGATAGCAGCTGGTGTTTCACTGTATCCGCCCGGTCCACGGAGGGCTACTGTCTAAGCAGAAGCTGAGTTGATGTGATGCGCCCTCGGTGCAGTTGAGTGATACTAATTGGGATTAGCGCTGATTGCGCTAAAGTGACACGAGACATTCCAGGGCCCAGCCTTCCAGACTCCTCTCACTACACTGTCAAACTCTGCCGTATGTTTTCCTCTCGTCCTCGGGGCTTCAGGAAGATGCAGTGCACAGAAAGTACAAGCAAAATTAACCTGAAGAGTTTTTCTGGAATAAAAAGCAAAGGACCAAAAGTGTCGTTCGACCGTTGCCCAGGCTTGAAAAGGTCGCAGCGCACTTTTGAACTTTCACTTTGAATAAGGTTAGCTTTCCCTCCCTAGAATGGAAAAAGGGAGGGGTTGGAAATCCATAAGACATCCTGCAAAGATGTATCCACTCCAGCTCTGCTACCAGTCTCAGTTAGATCTTCATTGACAGGAGGCTTTTTCACCCCGAATTTGATAAACCCACCCAGCCAACCGGTGTGAAGAGAAGAGCTCGGAGAGAAGATGATTTTTTTTTTCCTCTGGATTTTGGAGGGGGGCTTTTCGAGGTATTAGATCCATGAACTGGGAGTGCTGTATTGAATATTTTATCGACTGTCTGCTTGCCCCGTGCTGACCTGCCTGACATGCTAAGTTCCTGGCTCGCTGGAGACGCCACGTCACTTCGCATCAGCCCAGCCACCCATGAGGCTCCCCTGCATTTCCTGTGAATAAACTCGCACACAGTGGGGGAGGAAGAGAGGCCAGGGCACAGGGGCACTGGGGCTGACATGAGGAGAAAACACACACATTCTTTCTCTAAAGAACAACACACAACCTTGGCTACAGTATGAACTCCCTTGGTCAGAGCCCGATGAATCCTCTGAAAGCATCCAGTGAATTGAAACGACCTGAAACCTCTATTTTAATTACAGCTTCACTGCTCATAAAGTTTGCTCCAACAAAGCGGTGCCGAGCTATCTTAATTAGATGTGAGCACAACAAATAATCCCACAAGTCTTTATATCTAAACCTGTCTATGTATTATCTCATTCGCTTGTTAGTAGGAACTAAAAGTCGTACCTAAATGAAACTGTTTGTCTGCTGGCTATAGTGGATATTAACGTGTTTTATATGAAAAAACTGAAGAAAATATCTTTCTGTTTCTCTCTGGCCTTACCCTGTAATTATGAAGCATTTTAGATAAAAGGTGACCAATCAGGGCCGCCATCTTTTTCGCATGACGTGCAAGTAACATTTGCACAACAGTAACAGGTTGAGAGTGACACAGTCTAGTGTGCATGGGGAGTTATGCTCCGAGGATGTGAGCGCACTCTCTCTCTCTCTCACCCACCATAGCCCTCATCTCCATCCCTCTGTCTCTGGCTCATTACTGGCAGTGGGGCTTCCTAATGTGTTAAAACTCAGTGGGGTGGAAACGTCAGCCAACGGACTTTGGTCCCCCAACGGTCTTTACTTATTCATGCAAGCACTTGCCTCTCCCCAGGACAGTGTAGCATTGACCCAGGAGGACAGCAGGGCTGAGAAGAAAATGACCCCGCACCAGGGTCACTCAGCATTTTAGGCCAATGAGTAGACGAACATCAGCTTCAGCGTAGCGTCGAACTCGGTCCTGTTCATGATGAAAATGTGCCAATCTCCTGCCCAACGTCACATATTCTTCTTTAGTGCACCATAATGTGACTGCAAGGCAAATTCAAATACAGGGTGGGCCATTTATATGGATACACTGTAATAACATGGGAATGGTTGGTGATATTAAAGTCCTGTTTGTGGCACATTAGTATATGTGAGGGGGCAAACTCCTCAAGATGGGTGGTGACCATGGTGGCCATTTAGAAGTCGGCCATCTTGGATACAACTTTTGTTTTTTCAATAGGAAGAGGGCCATGTGACACATCAAACTTATTGGTAATGTCACAAGAAAAACAATGGTGTGCTTGGTTTCAACGTAACTTCATTCTTTCATGAGTTATTTACAAGTTTCTGACCACTTATAAAATGTGTTCAATGTGCTGCCCATTGTGTTGGATTGTCAATGCAACCCTCTTCTCCCACTCTTCACACACTGATAGCAACACCGCAGGAGAAATGCCAGCACAGGCATCCAGTATCCGTAGTTTCAGGTGCTGCACATCTCGTATCTTCACACCATAGACAATTGCCTTCAGATGACCCCAAAGATAAAAGTCTAAGGGGGTCAGATCGGGAGACCTTGGGGGGCCATTCAACTGGCCCACGACGACCAATCCACTTTCCAGGAAACTGTTCATCTAGGAATGCTCGGACCTGGCACCCATAATGTGGTGGTGCACCATCTTGCTGGAAAAACTCAGGGAACGTGCCAGCTTCAGGGCATAAAGAGGGAAACACATCATCATGTAGCAATTTCAAATATCCAGTGGCCTTGAGGTTTCCATTGATGAAGAATGGACCCACTATCGTTGTACCCCATATACCACACCAAACCATCACTTTTGTTGGTCCAACAGTCTTGGAGGGATTTTGCCCATTCTGCAAATTCTGTGCGCCGATCTGGGTCATCCTCGTTGAGATGCTGCAGTAGCTGGAGTTTGTAAGGGTGCCATTTGTGAGTAGCTAATATCCGCCGAAGGGATGTTCGACTAATGCCACTCTCCAGTGACATGCGGCGAGTGCTACGCTGTGGGCTCTTGCTGAATGACGCTAGGACAGCCACTGATGTTTCTTCATTAGTGACAGTTTTCTTGCGTCCACATTTTGGCAAATCCAACACTGAACCAGTTTCACGAAACTTAGCAAGCAGTTTGCTAACTGTAGCATGGGAGATGGGTGGTCTCGTAGGGTGTCTTGCATTGAAATCTGCTGCAATGACCCGGTTACTGCGTTCACCAGATATCAACACAATTTCGATCCGCTCCTCACATGTTAACGTCTTCGACATGTCAATGGCTGTGAACAAAGAGAAACTTGTAAATAACTCATGAAAGAATAAAGTTACATTGAAACCAAGCACACCATTGTTTTTCTTGTGACATTACCAATAAGTTTGATGTGTCACATGGCCCTCTTCCTATTGAAAAAACAAAAGTTGTATCCAAGATGGCCGACTTCTAAATGGCCACCATGGTCACCACCCATCTTGAGGAGTTTGCCCCCTCACATATACTAATGTGCCACAAACAGGACTTTAATATCACCAACCATTCCCATGTTATTACGGTGTATCCATATAAATGGCCCACCCTGTAGATAATGCTTTACCAGGAATATAAACAAAGCAAGCACGATTCATTCATGACTTTGTGTCATCTTTGCGTTTCTTAAGTCTACAAAAACGTGTTATATATCCAAATGCATTTATTCATTTTAAATGTCACCATTTGTTTTTCAGTAGTTTTGGTTAGCATCCTATAAAGCTACAAAAACTCCCGACTGTCAGCTTTAATATTAGATCAGCTCAGTTTGATCATGTAACTGTACTTTGCATATTAGTTTGTGAAAAGAATTAGGGAACTAAACATTGTACTATTTAAACCAGTGCAGGTTTGTGCAGTAATTAATGTCACTACTGTAATTACAATTGTAGTTATTTTCCATGTTTTTGATGACCCACTGTTTATTTTCACTCCTACCTTGAAGTAAGCAAACGGATGAAGTTTGGATTGAAGCAAAAAAAGAAAACATTTGTATGGTACACCTCCCAACCAGGCAAGTGTCTGTTCAGGATCACCATCTGTGAGGTTCAAGATTCAAGGTCTTTATTGTCAGTTCACCCCAAGCCCCCCATGGTGCATTATAAGAATATGAGAAATACATCTCCAAGAGATATTATTTCTTTTTAATTTCTAATTTTATAACTCGCTAATTTGGGGTAAAATACAGAGCTAAAAAGGTACCATTACTAACTATAACTATGTACAATACATAAAGACAGGACAGAGACAATACAAAGTGGACTGTGCTGTGGGTGCTGAATACCAGGTTCAAGTTATGAGTCAGGATATTGTAGACAAGACAGGACGAAGACGTGCAATATAGCATTATGTAGATGTGTTCAGTAACTATGTGACTGAGGTGTGCAAATAAGCATATTGTTCCCACAATATGCTTATTTGCACACCTCAGGTTACATGTGTCATTGTAGATAGGCTTACAATACATGGTTAAATCTGAGTTGTCAGGTGCCCTGCCCAAAAATAGTCCAAGTGCTGGCCTAGTCATGACACCTCCTATTCGTCTATTTACTATTTAATATCTCTATTTCGTCACATCTCTAATTTACACTTCTCAGTCCCACTTGCAGATTGTCAACAATTCCAGTCGTTCCTCCCATGTCTTCCTTTACTCCGTTCCGTAACCCTGCCTTCCTCCTCTTCCCTCTCCCACCATGCCCATCACATAGTCATCCCAGAACATTTAGAGAAACCCTCCAAACTTGTTTGTTTGCCTTTCTGTCATCGTCATTTGCCAAAACCCCCAACCGCCGAGCCCCTGACACGATGTTTTACAGTTGGCCCTTCAAAGAACTTGTGGACCTTCAAAATGAAGTTGGCTGTCAGCGTTTTCCCGCACATCAGCAGCCACAGAGAATGTGATTTACCAAGCAGGGTGTGTTCCTCCGCTTGCTAATGCGATGGTTTTGACAGTGTTGTGGTTAAGTTGTCTGAGCTTGGTTCTGGGGAGGTTCAGCTACCATAAATCAGAGTTAAGCATGACTAAACATTACATTTCACTTTAGAATAGCTTAGAACAATACAACAGCTTTCAGAGAATCAGAGTATAGATTGATAGATCACATGTGGGGTTTTTTGTGGTGAAAAAATATAGTTTTCTCCAAAATATTCACCTTTATACAGATCAGATGCAGACTAATGGAGTAATGCCGTTCCTTCTGTACCTGTACTCACTGTTGTAGCTATGCTCAAGAACCTTCATCACATAAATAGTAGATGAAACTGAGTGGCACTGACTGACACTCACTCACGGTAACCTGACTGTAGACCAGCAACAATGAAATAGGGCTTGGAGATATTTTTTATCTCCATATGTATTATTAAATAACTTACTTAACCTCGGTTCTTTTTCTTTGTATTATCAGTATTCAGCATGTACAGATAGTATGTCTGCTATGTGATTATTGTACCTCATTGGTTATTTAAGATTTTGTATTTTTTATGCACTTTTTGCAGAGCAGAGAGCGGTGTATTAAGAAAGAAGCTTTGACACAGGTGTGTGTTGTAGAGAAAAGGGATAAAACTGCGGTCCATATGCTCCTGATAAGATCTCAGTGTGATTATACTAAAGGCAGAAACACTTTTATAGCATTACAGTTATTTCAAATCTTTCTCATAAAGTGTTAAATCATTGCCAGAAGCGTATGTCTTCATTCATTTGTCTTAGTCTTAACAGCTTACCCAGTTCAGCTGGTTAAGCTAAACTGGTGCCTGTCCCAACTGTCACAGGGCAAAAGGCAAGGTAGAGCTGAGACACGTCGCGAGTTGTGAGTCTATCAATCACCTACGACCAATTTGAAATCAACATTTAACCCAACAAGCAGGTCTTTGAGTTGTGGGAGAAAGCCTGAGAGATCCCACACAGGCAGGAGACATAAACACCACAGTGGGTGTGGAATTGAACCCAGGACTTTATTGCTTTGAAGTCACAGTGCTAACCACTGCAGCACTGTTACACCCAACAAACACCTTCATGTCGTAGAACATCTTTAACTCTTCACTAACACAGAAATCTGATCTTTCGATCCACATAAACTCAGTACAGAAGCCCAGCTCACCATCCCAGTGTGGCCAGTAAACAAGGGCTCACTTTCCCAACTAAGATCTGGTAATATCTCTATGCCATGAAGAAGACACGCCTACATCATCGACTCTGACACTGTAACAAACGGTTTTAGTGCAGCAGTGGATTTGTGACACATTTGGGATCATTTCCCTTTTTTTCCAGAGGAAGCAGAATTAAACTTTCATGTTTTTGTAATATCATCATTCCCTCTTTGTTCCCTAAATACTTCCTCACAGCAAGTCTCAGTAGGTCAGCGCCAGTCCCCGTATCATGTCCACTGCCTTACAACTGCTCACCCACACCACTGGCCCTGCCATGCTGCACAATAAATGCCTCTCACAACTGTTGCGGCCCCCTGTCCTCTAAGTGCCCTCACTCCACAGAGAAGTCCCCAACAGCAGCACCATAAGTGTTGTCAGTGAACACCATGAGCTTTATAATAACAGCGCTGCACTGTAGCAGCGACACAAGACACCATCGTGATTTACTTTTTTTTAACTGACTCCTGCTTGTTTATCTGGAGAACATATCCACAGGAGATATGATGTGAAAAGTGTTTGTCCATTTCTTCTGTTTTTGTTTATTTCCATCTTTGTCAAAGTTAAATTATAAAACAAATGTTAGTGTCAGACAAAGATAACCAGAACAACAGCTATCTAAACCTAAGAAAAATCATAAATGAACTGATTAACTATTTTTTTAAGTTGAGTTCATTTTCACTGGCTACATCCAGGTTTTATATCCACTATTCACAAATAGAGAAATCTTCCCGTGAGTAACCAGCTTAATAGAAAAGAAAAGACCAATTTCAGGCACTGTTAAGAACATATAATGTGTTCATATTGTGTTAAATAGGCAACAGGAAGGATGTGTGAATGTCACAGAAGATTACCCTCACCCTGTCCCCTAAAGCTGCCATCATTGGAGGAAATATTAGACTTTAACAAATAGTATAGTTTTGATCTAGAAGTATTAAAATGATGTATTAGTGATTTGCAAATATCAAAAATAATAACAAATAATTAATGCTTTTGAATTCACCACTTTATATCTGAAAAGTTCTGCTCTGTGCTACACAGTGATTCAAAGTATAGCATGCACTGCTTCTATAAGCAATGGAAAAGTAAGTAAAATACAGTTTTGCAGTGTTTGTTAAAGGATTAAATCCACTAATGTGTCAGAAAATATATAGCTGTGTAGCAGCAGACTTGTATAATGAGTATCTCAAGTTGCTCAGCTCCATATGATCCCATTAGAATTTAAAGTCTGTCTTTTTTCTCTCTGTAACACCATTTCCCTTCTTGCTAATTGCACTCACAGCCATTGCAGCACTTCCTCCTCTAGCCTGTGATCTAAAGCACTCCGTCCTTCCCATGACCACAACACATTTCCATACAGTCACGCTACAGGTCAACAAGCTTGGACAAACATCATTTCCCACTCAAGAGGTGTTCTTTCCAAGCTGCCGCCGAACCGCTACCACCCCAGGGTGTCAGTAAGCCATTAAAAGCCAGTCTCCTAAAACAGTTTCTTAGCTCACCCAGCTTGCTTCTTCTCTCAGGCCATATTAAATAAATAAAGCCAGCGGCACTCTCTGAGTCTGGGCGAGAGAGATTGTGCAAAGTGTGGGGCAGCAGCGAGATGGAGTGAGAGGGTCACTCTTATATGTTGCTAAAACGCTCCAAATGTAATTCAGCCTCAGGTCAGAACTTTAAAAGTGTTGCAGTGCGTTCTCCCGAGTTTGTATGTTGGCACCAAATGTGTCTGAGTGTGTAAAAGGGGACAGTTTTTAAAAGGTTTGGAGGAGTGAAGGTCAGGTGATGGAGAAAGCATTAACAGAAAACCTCTCTGCTCCCTCCTGCTCTTCCTCTCTGCTGCCCATGAAAGTTTGATGTTGGAATTAGGTTGTTGACTCATCTCGCACCTCTGTGCTCATAGTATTGACAGGCTGCCAGCGGACTGCTGCGCGGGCTGAGATAGCCACTGAGTGTCTATTCCCTCCCTCACTGTCTCACTTCCTCTCTTTTTTTCACTCTCCTTTTGCTTCGGCATCAGCCAACAGCATCAGAAGTGTTTTAACAGAGCTTTAATGGTCCCAGCCCCAAACCTCACCTCCAGCACACACTCACTCTCCCTCGCTCTGAAACACTCGTGCACACACACACGCACACACACCATGAGTTGGAAATAGCTTGCTGGTAGGGAAAAAGTGTAGAACAGAAAAAAGAGAGAGCTCGTTGTGCTGATGGAGGATGACATGCCCTCCTTTTCTCACCCCCAGCTCTCCTAGCTTCCGTCTTCCATATTTCTGCACACTGGCTCACGTGACCAGACTGCCTTGATTTATTGTTTGATTTACTTTTTGTTTCTCCTGCTCTTTAAAGTGGTTCATCTAATGTAGCTAAGGACACTCTGTGTACCTTTTATTTTACGTGGCTACACGCTTTATTGGATACATGGACTTTAACATACTGTGAATTACCGAAGAAATAAACGTGGAGATTTATTCCGTTTGTTTTGTTTTGCTGTTCCATTTGCTAAACTCTTCAGCCGTCGTCTCAACTGGCTTAAAGATGTATGAAATGCTATTTTTTTCTTTTGCATATTTTACCCTCATTTGTTTGTTAATTTATAAGTAATCTAAGACAAGTTTTCCACTTTCTGAGCTGGTTTAAAGCTACAGACATTTCTTGGACGGGATTCATTGGGTCTACATTCATCCTGTTGCTCTTTAGGTTCACATGTCTGCAGAGACTTACTGTATTAAAGGGGATGATGTGCAGTTGTTCACAACAAGTGACACAAAATGATTTATGGCAAGTTTAAACGTAGTCAGCCTGGTGTTCACAGAAGTATGTGGGAGATGAACGTGTAGCCACAGATCAGCATTTACATCCTTAATCCCTTTTGGACTTTAGCTCTGCTGGAGCCACCGGAAACTTTATTCATCTGTACATTCAGCTCTGGACCCTTTGGTTAAACCTAAAGACGAGTTGTTTTTAAATCTTTTTATGTAAGATTGTATCTGTGTATGTCGTCAGACTTACATTCATGTCATATGTATTGTCTGCGGTTAACGAATCTTTAAACTCAGTCTAGTGTAGAGATGCACTTCTATTAGTTTGTTTTTCAGCTGGTATTATTCTGTGTAACTTCACACCCTACATAGTCTCTGTGATTGATTCTTATTCTTCATTAAACAAGTTGTCGAATAAGCCCATCATGGTCTTGGTCCCAAGTTTCCTTCACCTCTGATCTGATAGATAAGACATAGTTTGGTTCATATAATTATTCCTGGAGAAAACTTTTTTTTTTTTTTTTGCAGTAACATAGTAATATAATACTTGTAGTATAAACTAGGAGGATTTTCCTCTCCGGTGTGAGGCGTATTTAAGCGGAAACTCCAGAACCACTGTTCTTTTTGAATGTTTTGCCATAAAAATAGTCACATTTAGTGCAGCCACAGTTTGTCATCTTTTGATGAGGTCTCATCCTGACTCATTCTTTCCTTTTGTCTGTTTTTCCCTCTGTTGTTCACAGTCTCTTACCTCCCCGTCTCCTTTACTACGGCCCCTCCACCCTTAACCCCCAACCCTTTCCTTCAGCTTCGAGTGTGTGTGTGTGTGTGTTGAAGGGCTTAGCCGTGATGAGACCCGTGCTAGGCCCAGCCAGAGGCAACGCTCATTAGCAGAATTTAGCCACACAGACGCTGAATGGGACGGCTTGTTGACATACACAATGGGATCAACCCCCTCACACTTGCACAACACACACATAACCAAATCGTGGCTCCAGCCTGACGCGTCATGCCCCCCTCTCTTACCCTCCTCAAGCTTGTGTGGATGTGCTAGAACCACCCATCCAGAGAGCTCATCTGATGCCCTCTTTCCCTCACCTTATGCTGTCTCACTCAGAGTTACATATCTCATACATCCTGAATATACATTTATATTCTGACTACATGCAGCAACAAATGCACATTAATCACATTTTTACATGGATGCAGCCACATTTTAGAGTACAATGCATCTATTGTGTGTTTGTGGCAACAACCAACGGTCCCTCACAGATTTTAGTACCTACATTGAAATGATCTCTTAAAGGGTTAGAGCATCCTCTAACTACTTACATCCCCACCCCTGATTTCATCAACACACACACACACACACACACACACACACACACACACATGGTAATAGAATAAGCAATCCTAATACACAGTAAACTGACCAGTTAGTGCTAATAGGTTCTTTCACTTTGGCCTGGTTTAGTTGTCACATGGCAGTAGGACAAGGCTCCGTCTTATGGTCTCATCCACCCTGCCGGATGGGACATATCAGCTCCAATTTGGCCCATCGCCGCCTTTAAGAAAATTCATCAGGCCCTCGTTAGGAATGAAAGCACTCAGTGTACCAGGAGCCGAGGCAGATGGGAGATTAGTTCAGGCTCCCACGGACAGGGAATATAGAAGGAGGAGTTCTGTGTTTGTGTGAGCCGAGATGGAGAAAATGAGGGAACATAAGACTCTTAAGTTTTTGTGTGTGTGCGTCTTTCTAAAGAGTCTGTGTTCTTGTATGTTGAAGGTAGACGGTATATTCCTCTAAAGGGAAAAGAAACCACCGAGAGAGCAAATTTCAGATATTTCAGAATAAGAATAGAGTAAGATTGCTACACTCGGTCATTTTTAGCCAAATGCTGTAGCCTCCACATTTCTTCACACAGCTGACCCCTGTGACTGCCTGCCACTGCTTTAGATCGTCACACAACTGCACGCGTTGCATTGTGGGAAACATCTGCAATGGGATGCAGCCATTTTTAATCAGTTCATCTTTGAATTACAGCCACATAATCCTAAAGTCAATCATTCCACCTTCTATTAGTAAGCCATTTTTAATTGCAACATTTATGACTATTTTTTTTGGGGGTGGGGGGGGGGCTGTTTTTGGTTGTGTTCTCAGAAAATAAGGTACCTTATTCTGTCATTAGAGGGCACAATGGCTTGTTGCTAAGGTGGCACGTTCCACAGCTACTGCTGTTATAGTGGGGGGATTTAAATTTGGTACCTTTGTGATGTGTAACTCACAGAGACCAGTCTTGAACCTCATCTAATGATTTTGTTGGACTCTAAAAAGTGCAAATACAGTATGCACTATGAAACATCCAAGTGATAACCTGTTGATTTCCTCTCAGTTGAACTGAAAATCTCTTGTCAGTTTTGTTGTCTAGAGTTGAAAGTTTTAGTCCAGTTTCCTGTACCAGTTGTATTTTTATCAGTTTTAAAACAATCTGAAATATATAAAAATATATAAAAAGTTTGTTTTTGTTTTGTTTTTTTCTAGTTTAGTAGTTTCATAACCAAGTTAAAATACTTATGGTACGTCCTTGTGGCTTAATTTTGAGTTTAGAGACCCAGTGGAAAAATAAGTAAATGATATCATTTATTAGAGTATTTGTTTGTTTTCAACCTCTGTCACAATGTCCACAAATACATCTCTCACTCACAGATACGTCAAGGATCTCAATACTCAGCATAGTTACCCAACATTAGATTCAGTGTTTATACGTCATATTTTTGGTTCTCCAAAGTCTGAATTTATCATTCATTGAAACTGGATTACAATAACTATCTTAGAGATATTTATAGTTTTAGGTTTTGAAGGTTTTTTCTTTCTGTTTTTTGTCTGACACCCCCCCCCAAAAAAACCCCCAAAAAAACAAGAAAACAAGAAAAAAAGTACAAAAAAGAAAATCCCCATCTTTGTAAAACACAAGACCAAAGTATAAAAAAACCCGTTCTGCCAGTGACAAGCTTGGTGCACAGGAACACTATGTAATCAGGGCCTCTGGCACACCACAGTAGCCTTTTTTCACTTTGACCACAGATGTTATTTTTGCTCTCTGAGTTTTGATCACCACTGTTTCTTATTTCACTAGGTTCAGTTACTTCTGTAACCTTTGTGTGCACTCATTGGTGTGGAATGTCAGTAAACAAATATAGAGCAAAGCTGCAGAAAGTTGACATTGTGAGACCATGTCTTCATTATGTATACATGTGCTTAGCTTTGAGTAAAAAACTGTGTTAACAGAGAACTAAACTGACTATATCAGATGCCTGATGTGTGAGAGAGTCATGTTAACTAGATACAATAATGGTAATGTGAGGTCATCGTATTAATGGAAAGAAGTGCATCTTATGTTGAATAAGATGGCGGAGGCAGCATAATTACTTCCATTTCTATGAAGCTGTACACCACACGCTGCTGATAGCTTACAGTAAATGAAAACACTGGCAGCGTGTCATGATTAATAATCTTACTCACCAGTTTCATTAAATGTTTTTGTCAGACTTTGTGGCTTTTGTGGATTCAAGGCAGTACACAGAAGGTGTATTCTACCCTGCTTCCATCCTATTCTTTGTTGTCCTTGTGTTTTCTTTGCTGAAAATAAATGTTACAATGAGATTTTTATGGTTCAAATTGCTGTAGTTTCTATGATTGCCTTGGTTACTTGACACTGTGATACTGTGCTGTTGAATCATAAACTGCATGTTGGGGCTGATATCCATATGTACCTTTCACCGACTTACTGCTGCCATCATTCCTCTGCAGGATACACAGATTATAGTAGTTTTGGAAGCATGTAGCTTTATCTTTGTTTGGAGTTAAATAGCCTCGCTATGATCTGACAGATACTAGCCTTAAAGTTGAAGAGCAGGATATACATTGATCAACCATATCACCAAACTGGCCGTATCTGCTATTATATAGGTTGACCAGTCAAGGAATAGATAAGAGTCTTCCAGAGGTGGTGTTATTGGGACACTAGCAGTGGATCCTCTGGATACATGGAGCGTCTATGAATTGGGCTTGTTTCAGTGCATTTTGTGGACGCCCTGTGGGTAGAACTGTGGTGGAGTAGTTAATGGGGGGAAGGTTTTGTGAATCTCCTGGTAAGCTGGATCTATTCAGTTTGTGGTTTGCATGTTCTCTCGAAGTCTATGTGATTTTCCTGCACATACTCTGGCTTTCTTTCACAGTTCAAACATGCATGTAAGGTTAACTGGTGTTTCTAAATTGGCTGTGGATAAGATAAGATAAGATAAGATGACCTTTATTAGTCCCACACGTGGGAAATTTGTTTTGTCACAGCAGGAAGTGGACAGTGCAAAAGTTATGAAGGACAATTAGAATAAAATAAAATAAGAATAAATACAGTACACAACTGTACAGAATAGAATAAAAATAGAATACTATATACAGTAGAATAAAATAGAATAAAATATACAATAGGATAAAAATAGAATACAAATGCTATATACAACAGAGTGAAAAATACAACGATGCCAGAAAGATTATTGCACATTTGTGTTATTGCACATTTGTGGATGTGTGTGTATGATCAGTTAAAGTCTTTGTTGTGGAGTCTGACAGCAGTGGGGAGGAAAGACCTGCGAAATCTCTCCGTCCCACACCGTGGGTGCCGCAGTCTCCCACTGAAGGAGCTGCTCAGTGCTGTCAGAGTCTCCTGCATGGGGTGGGAGATGTTGTCCAGCAGGGATGACAGCTTAGCCACCATTCTCCTGTCACTCACCACCTCCACTGGGTCCAGAGGGCATCCTAGAACAGAGCTGGCCCTTCGGATCAGCCTGTTCAGTCTCTTCCTGTCCCCAGCAGAGATGCTGCCGCCCCAGCAGACCACACCATAAAAGATGGCTGAGGCCACCACAGAGTCATAGAAGGTCTTCAGGAGTGGGCCCTCCACTCCAAACGACCTGAGTCTCCACAGCAGGTACAGCCTGCTCTGCCCTTTCCTGTAGAGGGCGTCTGAGTTATGAGTCCAGTCCAGTTTGTTGTTCAGATGAACACCAAGGTACCTGTAGCTGTCCACAGTCTCAATGTCCATACCTTGGATGTTCAGTGGTTGCAGTGGAGGATGTTTGTGCCTGCGGAAGTCTACCACCAGCTCCTTGGTTTTACTGGCATTGATCTGGAGGTAGTTCAGCTGGCACCAGTCCACAAAGTCCTGAGTCAGTCCTCTGTACTCCTTGTCATCCCCATCAGTGATGAGGCCGACTATAGCAGAGTCATCAGAGAACTTCTGCAGGAAGCACTGGGTGGAGGTGTGGGAGAAGTCTGCAGTGTAGATGGTGAAGAGGAACGGAGCCAGAACCATTCCCTGTGGGGCCCCCGTACTGCAGACGACCCTGTCCGACACACAGCCCTGAGTCCTCACATACTGTGGTCGGTCGGTGAGGTAAAACGCAAGTACTGTATGAATCCATGGATAACTATGGCTTGTAGTCTAAAGTTATTTGAGTAGTCAGTAGAACTAGAAAGGTTCATTTGTACTTCCGTTTTCAGATAAAGACTAGACCAAAACCTTGGGTTCGCTCCCATTTCTATTAGAGAGCAAATGGTGCGCATTTGTAGTGCAATTTTTGTTGGTTGTGACACGTCCATTCATCTGTACTGTTTATCTGTTCTCTGAAGACAAGCGATGTGATAGAAGGGTTTTGAACAGCACATAATAACATACTAAACATGGTGTCAAATTGCACTCTCAGTAATAATGTGCCTTTCAAATGCAACGAAATAACAAAGTTTGTGAATCTTGTTAGATTTTTTTCCATAAAAAGGATGTGTGTACTCGTAGGTGTACTCGATTGTGTAGACGCTGATCCCTCACTGAGTGGAATGTCAGTAGACGTGTGCCCCAGTGTTATCTTTACTTGGTGCCACACACAAAAGTGATATTGCCTCCTCTTTCTTTCTCCCTCTCTCCTCTATCTATCACATTCCTCCCTTTGATCAATGCCATGGGCACATGTGGTTGGAGCCAGTGTGTTTGGATGTGTGTTTGCGAGTGTGCGACTGAGATTATGGCTGTTATCATACTGTGTGTTTGTGCGGCAAGTTTGTGTGTGTACATACAAGATTGTGGTGCTTTGATCTCCCATGCAGTGTTGTCTTTGAACTAAAGAACTGTGTATGACAGAGGCTGGTGTCAAAGCAGCGAGGGCCTTTAGCTGATAAGGCAGAACTCCCTGAAGCCACGTTGAGCTCAGTAAAGCTGAAGCTCTACAGTGGCAGAAGTCTAACTGGCCAAACAATCATTTTTTAAGTGAGATAATCTTGCATCCTAATTTAACTGGACTATTTTTTAATCTAATGTTTACTCAGTTAAGGTGATAAATACAATTTGAAACTGTGTAGATGAAAGGAAGGAATATGTAGTGTACTTAAGATCTAACAGAATGATACAGTAACTAGCTCATTTAAGAACTAGCTACATTCAGCAGAGCTCAGATATGGACAGCAAAGTAAAGAGAAAAATTAATGGATGTGGTGCTAAATATATTTTGTTGGCCTGGTTTAGTTTCACCTTTGATGGTAGGGTAACATTTTTGACACTTCGCTCATAAATGTCCAGAGTTCCATAAACTTCTGTCAGAACACTGTCGCCCACCACCTTTCTAAGATGCTAGAAGAAGATTGCTATAGCGACTAAATGAGTCTTTAGGCTTTAGTCTTTAGGAAGCATACCAAAAAGCACGGTCCCCACTTGGCCACAACCCCTAAGGCAGCTCATCACTAAGAGTGGATATGGATTTAGATTCAGGAGTAGATGACATGAAGCTGTATGCCAGGAGTGAACGAGACGTCAACTTACAGAGTTATCTAACCGAGATCTACAGCAAGAACACTGGAATGTTATAAGGATTAGATAAGCGTGGCCGAATTGTTGCAAAAACAGGGAAGGTGATCCAGACTGAAGATGTGGAGTTATGGTAGGGTGTATGGGTCAGGAGCTGGAATAATGTTCTTGGCCATAGGTGGAGACAGATGCCACTAATGTCACAACTCCTCACAAAACACGGAGGTCTCCAGCCGAAGTCCAGCGCCCTGAGGCTCTATGGGTGTCAGTTTGTAAGTATCAGAGCTACAATCCAGGATGAAACACAGAGCATCTGCACTTATGCCAGGAAGGCTGCCCCTGAAGAGGAGCTGCTCCAAGAGTACCTCAGGGTGCCGAAGACAGAATGTGATGCAGAACTGGAAGAGGAACTATCACAGTTAGCCAAGCCCTTCTTGGAATGTACCATCAACGGATAGAGCAAGAAATGTGAAAACAGAGAAGTTAAAGGAACAGCTGGAGGAGATGTGGAAAGTAAAGTCCAAAGTAGTCCTAGTTTTAATGGGAGCATTGGGAGCTGTAACTGTAATGCTGGAAGTGTGGCTCCAGCAGATTCCAGGTATAACATCAGAGATTGCTGTCCAGAAGAGTGTAGTCCTAGGAACAGCTAAGACCCGCAAACTCTCAGGCCTCTGTGTGTTCCTCAAGCTCGGGCCTTCTACCAAACCACCTCATCCTGGGGGTGAGAGGGAGATTTTTATTTGTTTGTCTGTATATGTGTATTAAAGTTTATACAATGAAAAAAGGAGCAAGAAGGTTCCACTGAAATATAACAGAAGCCCATGCCTATGGCCATTGCTCCTAGCCTTCCAGTATTTCCATGGGCCATTCCCATAAGACATGAATGTCACCCTTCCCCCCTTGTTGGAAGTGTTGGCTATGCATGGGAGCACCTTCACTACTAGCGAACCCTGTCTTCTTGACCCCCCCACATGCTTCTCATTTAGGGCATCAGGCATCTCAGCTGTAGTCCTGACCTCCCTCCTCAGGATTTTATGAGGCAGCCATTAACTCCCTGCTGGCCCTCCACAGCCTGCTAGCCAGATTTACAGCACCAAAGAAGTCAGGTGTGTGTGTGTGTGTGTGTGTGTGTGTGTGTGTGTGTGTGTGTGTGTGTGTGTGTGTGTGTGTGTGTAAGGAAAAGCTCAGGCTGTGTTGGTGATCACAAGGGCCACCCTAACAAGCCCAGTGGGTGCCAGTAGGCAAAGGTGTGTGTATGTTGCCTGGCCCTCGCTTACCCTGCGACTGTGATCCTCCATTAATCTGCAGCATTACTGCTAGTGAGCTAATGGATCCAGGTCACAGCATTAGCAATGAGGGAGCGTAAAGTCCAAGGTTGTGCGGAGGAAAGTGCAGGATGAGAGGCTTCAAGGAAGCATTTGGATGCAATGAGAAGGTAACGAGTGAGTGATCATCTTAAACAAATCTTCCAAGCAAAAATGCTTTGATGCCAGTATTTGCTTTTACCTAAATAAATTGAAGTATAACTCTGGAGTGTGAATCAGTGGCTAAGATGAATTTCTTCTCTTGTTCACAGGCTTAAAGCCTACACAATAGGCTAAGGCTCCAAGATTAAAAAGGCATCCAACTATGCTACATGGGCATTTGCTTAGGTTTCCACTTTCCATTTTCCATGCTGTAAGTCCATTTTGGTGCTTAGCACTGCCAGTAGCCCTGTGTTGGACTACCTTGGCAAGTAGGTCTGGGACAAGTCTTACTGGCATGTGTTTCATTTTTGCTCAGTTTCAGCAACATATGTTGCAAAGAAGAGAAATTGCCCCATAGTAGACCACACCAAAATGCACCTTTCCACAACAAATGTTTTCACGTAACATAGCAGGAAAAATGGATTGCTAACATTAAAACACATACATTTCATTGAGGCCAGTGTGTCCTAGTATTCTGCATCCCGTCTTACAGCTTTGTGCAGTGGTTAATATAATCAGGCAATCTCTGAAAAAATCAGAATCTCCTCATACAGTTAAAATTTCTGATGTGCAAAAAGGTGTATGAGAGAAAGTAAAGATGTGCCAAACCCTTCTGTATTATACAAATGAGGTGTCATATTCCTTACTGCTATGGGTCTTTTATAATTTCCTGAACAGATGAGTACAAGTAGAGTTTGATTCTTTAACTTATTGCCATTTAAGTAATAAAATCCATGTTTAGTGAAAGGTGAGTGTAACTTGATGGAGCTCAGAATGTATGGTGATTCCAAAAACCCAACAAAATACAAGGGAAGAATAACAAACTATCAAGACTTTTATGTCAAGCTCTATTATTTTTCTGCTGAAGAAAACAGCAGTGGCTGACCTTTTTCCCCTCTAAATCTACTGTGGCATTCTAAGACTGAGGTGTTCATTATGTGTCACAAGCTCTTTGAGAGCTGGAGCCCTACACTCCTAGACCAGAGTGCTACTTAATGTCTTCAGGCAGAGAGCTAACACCTAGGCACTTAGGTCTATAGCATCTCCCCCTGCTCCTTTCTCACCCTTTATGCAAGTAGCATCACACTGGAAAAAAAAAAGTGAGATCACAGTCTCAGAGGTGTTGCTGGACCTGTCCACAGGCTTGGAGTGTGTGCATTTTTGTGCCCATGTATTGATTTTCAGACATGTAGATACAGCTTCATTTTCCCTGTTGTCCTGTTTTGGTAGCTTTAGGTATCTATAAGTTTAACAGTGAAACAGTGCCAAAATGTCTTTTGCAAAACATCCTGTATATTTTAAATCAGAACTCAGGTTCTGCTTTCAATAGTTTCCACCATTGCACCAAGTTATTGCTAAGATTTTTAAAAGTGATTTTTAAATCTATATGAGTGGTATAAAAAAAAAATAGTTTGCCGTAATCATTTCATCCAAATACTTCAATGCAAGAGATGGGACAAAATCCTAGTGACTTAATAACGACCAAATACCAAGTTTGTTTGGCACTGAAACAGCTGTGATGTAGAACAACATTAACTAAACCAAAAAAATCATGTAATCCATGTAATTTGGACTCTTCCCAGCTTGTTTTTCTCACCTTCCTGAATTTCTTTCCTAACATGTAATGAAAAGTCTAATTTTTCTTAAATTAGTCCTAGCAGGAAGATTTCAAAAGCTCAAGGTCAGATCCTGGTCATATCCAAAAGACTTAAGGCCATATTTACTAATGTATTGCACCAGTGCAAGTACTGTTGGCATTTATGAGTGCAGTGACAAGACTGCATGTTGCAGATGTCCCTCTTGCTTATGTATTTCTGAGAGTTCTTTTCTTTTGGTGCAAACTATGGGAAGAATCATATTTAAAGGAGCCATCAAACTTATTTACTAACAATTACAAAGTGCAGTTTACTTCTAATTGTGGTGATATTTAATGCGAAAAAAATGGTATGTCTTATTTTATTGCACTGGGTATGGTAACAGTTACTGCTGCAGGGAGGAGGCATGACGGAGCGCATGCTAGAAGAGCGAGACATTTCTCACTCACGTCAATTTATTTGGAAAGCCAGACAAAGATGTGATGAAGGTGTATAGATCACCAAGACACCTAATTCTAAATTTGATCAATGAATGCAGAGATGGCCTGGAACCTTCAACCAAAAAGAGCTACGCAATAGCAGACAACAAAACTTTCTTGCAACTTGCGTTTTTTCATCAGGTTTTTTTAAAACATACGTTGGTTTCTGTGGCAAGAATTTCATAGCATGGATTTTTTTTTACCCTTGTTCCAGGTCCTGATGTCACTGATAAGAAAAATCAAAAAAAATATAAAGATTCACCTCTGCTGGAATGTTCACAGTAGTCATAATTTCCCGTTCAAGTCTAAAGCATACATTTAAAAGAGCATAATGTGATCTTGGAGCATGCATTGAGACTATATGTACATTATTTGCCTTGTGTACAACTCACTCACCACCCCAGAGAATAAGTACCTTTTACTCCTGTTACCTTGAAACATGAACAACTGCTGGGCAGTGGAGCACTCTTTCCCACCCACTGGATTCATGCTTTCTAAAATAAACTGCCAAATAGCTCTCCTATGGACCTGATGAACCCTCTGATTTTGGGGGATATCATTAAATGTGTAGCACTGGTCTAATATGACCTCTAGTTTGTGTGCATATCATTTTTCTTTTCGTTGTCTGTCAGCCTTTTGGTTTGTTGTTTTGGAATCAGTTAAATAAGTCCACAACAGAGTCATAGTGTTTGGCTCTCCACTATTAACCATCAGGTAGAAGGATTAGTTAGGCTTTTATTAAAACACAGGCTAGAACCTCAGGATAATCTTTTACAGTTTGAAATTTGACCTACAAATAAATGCAGTGGTCAAAAGCAGTTTCTTCCACCTCAGAATGGTTTCCAGTTTATAAACTTTTTTAAAGCCTTCTGATCAATAAAGGGTTATACACGCCTTTGTTGCATCTAAGGATACAGTGCATTACAGTTGCCTTTGTTGGGCAACTGTAATGCACTGTATCCTGGAGTTAGGCAATCATCTCTTGCCCGTTTACAATTAGTCCAAAATGCTACAGTCTGATTACTGACTGGGACAAAAAAGAGAGATCACATTACTCCAGTGTTAGCTGCCTTGCACTGGCTTCCTGTATATTACAGAGTCCAGTTAAAAGTGGCGCTGTTTCTGTTTAAAGACTTAAATGGTCTTGGACCTGCATATTTGGGAGATATGATGCATCCGTATATTCCCTAAAGATGATTAAGGTCTACTTCTCAATCACGCCTGATCATTCAAAGCATGCATCAACAGGAACTCATGCTTTTGCTATTGTTGCACCAAAACTCTGAGGATTTGGAAGCTGAAGGAATGCCTTTGCTGTGATTAGAGGATTGGTTGCTGTTAGGTTACTGCTGTTGGGTTATAAACAAATTAATGTGAATGCATGTAGCATCAATTTTTTAAGAACCTGTTTGTTTTATTTTAGTCTAAAGAACTTTGGTTTGAAATGTTTTAAAGAAAATGTTTTTACCTAGTACTTATTTGCTTACTTACTTAAAACTAAAACGTACATTGTTATTTATTAGTCAAATAACAAACAGAATTCACACCCAAAATGTAACCAGCACATTGGAGTTTTCTGAAAAGTGAGATATTGATAAAGCATAACATTCAACCACTAAAATATGTTTTTTTCCAATAATGCAAGTGAATGAAAGTAAAGGTAAGATGTCATTACAAGCTCCTGAATGTACACTTCCTTACAGTGAAAAACAAACTTTACCTTTACAGTATTATTTCCAGAAAGGTTCAGAATCTGAAACCTGCATCAATGACTTGTGTGTATATTTTTTTTACCCTTTTACCTGAAATACAGGGCATAATTTATATTTACACATAATCATGTACAGCCATGCCTATGTTGATCTTGTAAACAAAGTTCTCTTCAACTAAATTATTACAATGTTACATTTTGCTTCTAACTGGCCCGAGGAATCTTTAGCATTGTGTGAAAATGAAACCATTTCTTTTGCTGCTTTAAAGCAGCAGTTCTGGATTCACAGAACTTGGACAAAGATGCTAATCTTTACAGAAGTGTTTTCCCTCATTGGCAATCAAGTGAAAACCTTGTGGCCTTTAGTGCCTCTTAGCAGAGCTGAGTTCTGCCAAGAAGTGGTGTGTGATGTGGAAACACTCTTGGACCACCAGCTTTAATCAGACTGATGATGGTTAAAGACACAGAGCCTTCTCTGAGCAAAGCAGCGTCTGTGTGTGTGTGTGTGTGTGTGTGTGTGTGTGTGTGTGTGTGTGTGTGTGTGTGTGTGTGTGTGTGTGTGTGTGTGTGTGTGTGTGTGTCAGAGAGACTGGCTCACTGCTGACTGGCTGGCTGGCTCCATGTGTCTGTATGTAAGGGGGCTGATGGCCCAGACAGCTTTGATCCCAAGGCCTTGTCATGTTTATGGCAGTGTTGAGAAGGGTAAGCCAGGGCAAAGAAACAGGTCACAAAGTATCAAGGCAATGCGTCCGTGTCTGTGTGATAGTGTATGTGTGTGCATGCATCCTTGGTTGTCTTTACTGCCTCTTGTACTTGTTTGTGCTCACACACAAGTTTATCAATCACAATAATTTCAGAGCTCTTCAAAAGGCCTTAAAATCTTTAACATTTTATTTGAACTTAAAAATATCCATCTAAGCTAAGTTATAAAAACTTCCTGCGGAACAGTTGGTTATTTCTAATTCATAAATATTTGCAGTGAATTGAGAACAATGATTGAAAACCCCCACATTTTCTTTATTTCCCACACAGCTTGTAATACATTAGCAAGCCAATTAACAGCTAACTTCTCTATAGTTCACTCATACTTTCTGGCCTATATTAATATGGACAGTGACGACAGTCCACACTTTATTGAAGGTCAACACAAAAACAAGAAACAAACTTTAGACTGTGATACAGGCTCTTAAAAACAGAGGATATTGTGGTCACTGTTGAAAATTGGTTGTAAAGTCAGATGATCAAAGAAGTGGAATGAATTAAATAATATAAAATTAATAAAAAAAAATATTGAATAGTTTGAAATTCTATGACATTTACCAAATTTACCTTTACTCAGTTTTGTGAGGGATCAAAAAAATTGCAATTCAGATGATTCCTATGAGAGATTAAAAAAACATTCAGTGACCAGTTTATCCTGGCCAAGATTACTGGGGCTCGAGGGAGAGGTCATGGTTAAAGAGCCTTAGCACATGGGGCCCAGGTGAGTGCAGTCAGAAGAAGCAACATAGGCCCCGCCCTCCTGTGGGCTCCTGGCAGTCTGATCCTCGAATGTTTAGGCTTGCTACTGGGACATGGAACAACAGCTCTTTAGTAGGGAAGGAGCCTGACATAGTGCATGATGTCGAACGGCACCAGCTAGATAAAGTCAGCACGCAGCTTGGGGTCTGGAACGAGTCCCATGGAGAGGGCCTGGATTCTGTTCCACTGAGAGGCAGTAGGCAGTGGTGGATACTCTGGCATTCCCTCAATCTTGCTGACTGTATGTTGAGGTTTTTCCTGGTTGATGTGAGGATTGCTGCTCTGTGCCTTTGGGTCAGGAAACAGGTCCTGACTGTTGTTTGCATTTATGTGCTGAACAACTCTTTAGAGTACCCTGCAAATGACTCATTGTCCTGCTACTGGCAGACTTCAGACCTCACATGAGCAACAGCAGTGAGACCTAGAGGAGTGTCCTGTCCTATCATCTGAACCTGAGTGCTGTTATGTTATTGGACTTGCTAACCACAGTTTGTCCAAAACGAACACCATGTTCAAACATAAAGATGTCCATAAATGTGCGTAGCACCAGGACACCCTAAGTTGCAGGTTGATTTTGTAGTCATATTGTCAGATCTGCAGTTGAATGTTCTGGACACTTGGGTGAGGAGACGAGCTAAGCTGTGATAGTGATGGTCCGCTTGGAGCATCTGGCAGAGGCCCCAATCGGATCTTCAGTTGCTATCTCCAGCAAAACTTCAACAATATTCCAAGGAAAGCTGGGGGTATCAAGTCCAAATGGAACATTTTCCTGCATTTCGATTGTTGGGGTGTTTGCATGAGGCTGCGGTTGCAAGGGATTTGGTCCTGTCATGGTGGTGATCCCCAAACCAGCTGGTAGACGCCAGAGGTGAAGCAGATTGCAACTGAAGCAAAGACTGTGGTGTTGGAGGAGTTTAGTGAAGCCATAGAACAAGACCTTGGTTCCTATTTTTTAGAAGAGGGACTGGGGGTGTGCTCCAGTTATAGGGGGAATACTCTATTCAGCCTCCCTGGAAGGTCTATGCAAGGGTAAGGAGAGGAAAGTCCATCCATTAAGAAAATCCTTAGATTCAGGAGGAGCAGTACATTGTTTTCATTCTGATCATTTAATGCTGGACCAGCTCTTTATCCCTTCGAGTATAATTGAATGTGCATGGGAGTTTGTGCAACCAGTCTACTTGTCTTTTGTGGACTTGAAGAAGGCATTCAAACACATCCCTTGGAGTATCCTGTAGGATGTGCTTTGGGTTTATGGTTTTTTTGACCCATTGCTAAAAGGCTATTACTAGCAAAAAGTTGGACTATTGGATTTTACCTAGCACTACCCTTTGTCACCAATTCTGTAAAAAATTTTTTTTTACATTTTTATGGACTTGCTCGAGTTTGTAGAAGGAGCCAAGTGGCAAAAAGCTTCATCTTTAGTGGTCTCAGAATCTTGTCTCTGCTTTTTGTGGAGTTTGTCCTACTGTTGGCTTTATCTGCTTTGTTCGGGGACCATGGATTTTAGAAAGGTGCCAAGAAATAAGATGTATTATTATTATTATCACGCAGTGGCTTACTGCTAACACTGCAGTTCAGAGTGGAATGTGAATTGGCAGAATGAGAATTAGAACTTCCAAGTCTGAGACCAAGGTTCTCGGTCAGAAATGGTGCCCACTCTGGGTCAGAGATGGGTTGTTATGTAGTGCATGTTTCTCTGGGTCTTGCTCATTGGTGAAAGAATGAGATTGCAGATACAAGCACCAGAAATGAGCTTTCTCTGAACGGTAGCTTACAGGGTGAGAATTTCAGTCATTCAGGAGAAACTCAAGAGCTTACTCTTACACATCAAAAGGCACCAGGTGAGGTAGCTTGGACATCTGACTAGCATGCTTCTAGGTTTCCTCCTGGGCAAGGTGCTTCCAACTTACAGAAGACTCTGAGTAGGCCAAGGTGTTTACTTGTCTGCATAGGCTATTGCCCCCGTGCCCCAGCCCTGCATAAGCAAAGGATGGATGGATGGACTTATGTATGTTGTGTGCATCTGTAGGATCATGAGGGTGTGACAGGGAAGTTCTGATTAGTGATTTGGATTACTAGATAGCTTAAATATTATTATGTATGCTTTATAAGAATGAGTAGTTCCATGTTTGTGTCAATATATTTAAAAGTTTGTTGAGCAGGCTGTATTCAATTTCCTTTTTTGTTTTCATTGAAACACTTCCTTAATGAAGTTATCCCCTCCTTCCACAATGTGATACAATGCCAGCTAACAGTTTTAGTGAAGAAGCTTTACCGCTGTGTTGGTGAAGGAGGTTAGCTCCTTGTCATCAAACAAAGAGTAAGTATTCCACTTTCTAACACTTCCAACTCTTAGCAGAAAAATTGCCATAACTTTGTTACATGATTGAGGAATGTGAATACGAGAGTGTGCATAATTTCTATGTTTGTGACTGTGTCTAAAGTTTCTTTTTTCCTACATTTGTGCATATGTGTGTCTAGTTAAGGGCAAGCAGCCCCACATGGCGTTGAAGCCTCCTTCTTGAATTCCTGGTAAAGATCCTTATTTGGGACCCTCTTCACATGTGTGTATAAGTGTGTATGTGAGTTTTCACTCTGAGTGAACCGACTAAAGCTGCCCTTTAGCCCGGGGCAGTCTCTCTTCTTCTCACTCTTGAGTGGCCACACACTAAGAGGCCAGATCCATTTTGAACAGCAGAAAGAAAGGCAAGGACAAAAGTGAATACACAGTTCTTCTTTTCCTTTCTCTTCGAGGTTGTAAAAGGTGGGATATAAATGAATGATTTTTGAACATTTTACATTATGTAATTGGAATCATTTCCCAAATGCAAAACACTTTTAGGTCCTATGTCAGTGTTTTGTTGTTTTTTTGTTAATTCTATTGGTTGATGATTGCCTATAAACCTCTTTGCCAGAGAATACATGTTGGAAGTGGTTTTTCCATTTCCATTATTCAATTTTGCTTTTTGCTCTCAAATGTCATTAAAACAGAGAGAATCACCTCTTCCTGTTTTGTGCTACGAAGTAGCAGGGCTGATTTTTCAGACTGATGGTTTAGCAGGCATGCTGTATGGTTATTAAATTGGTTGTTGTGCACATCATATATGATGTAACCACAGGCCATTACCATATATGTTGGTGTTTTTAGGCATAACAGGGTCATTGCAATCCTCTGCTGAACAAATGGTGTTACCACTCTCAATAAACCTCTGCACAGAAGAAGTCAAAACAGGAAGCAAAGCAATCATGGAACTTTTCTGAAAGTTTCATCTTTTCAAGCTACTGCAGCATCACCCTCTCTGGGCTACTGTACTGATATATATTTGAAATGGTGGTAAAGATCACAGTTGTAACTCGTGTCTTCAACATGGCAACAGTGTGCACAACAGGTAACAAAGCTCGAGAGGTGCACCAATGACACCAAAGCGTCACATGTCCCAGAAGTTGTAATATAATATTTTTGGAAGAAAAACTTCCCTAACATCAAAGGAGAGCCTGCATAGTACGTGTTGCCATCCTAACCTCACACATGCGTGTTTGGAAGTTAAGTTTGACACAATAGTCCACTAATGCATCAAATGTAGGTTGTTTTGTGCTGCATCATGCAATGGTCTGAGTATTCAGTAATCACTCTTTAGGAAGTTTAGGTTAGTAAATTTTACATTTTGAACTTCGAAATTAAGTGTTGATTTTAGTTGGTGTTTGAAATGATTCAGTTTAAGGGATGGCAGCGTGAATTATAATATTTTTGCTATATATTTGTATTAAAAATCTCCTAAAGCAAGAAAAAACACATTGGTATTACAGCCGAATGGTCATACTGTAGGTGTTAGAGTAACCTCATAGGTCACTCAACAAACAGGCGTGGGCCTCAACTTGATTTAAATAGGAAACACATATTACCATATGTGTTTCAGTACTTAAAATAGGGCATCCACTAATGTATCCATAGATATGCTGATTTAAGAAGGACGTGTGTTTTTGTGTGCATGTCTCTGAAGGCAGTGTTCAGCACTGCTGTCATGTGATGACTTCGTGTCATCAGGCCAGAGGCTCTAATGTCCAGCTTGTCTCCATCTGCCACTTACAAACACACACAAATGCAAGCACACACACACACACACTTTGTGTGCCATTGTCAGCTGACTTTGTTGACATGTGAATGCATTTTGGCAGTGAAGTAGCCTCTGAGTCAGTGGCATAAAGTACTAAAGTGGAAATTTATGGGTATGTGTCAGCCTGCATGTGTTAAAAAAGTTTATTTATAAGCCTAAATAAAATGCTTTTCCCTGTGGTTAATATGCGCATGTTGTGACAGTGTTCTTGGTAGCGTGGCGCTATGGTGCTAGATGATAAAACGAGGAAGAAGAGACTCCCTCACTCTGTCTTTCTTCAATTGGTTGGATAGTCTGGAAATGAAATGTGATCCTCAGAGTGAAACATCAAACAGCTAGCAGCTGCTGGGCTGTCAGGTCACCGACCGGTCAGAGGATGGACCACGGCCTCCTGTGTCTGTGTCTTTGTGTGCATTTGTGGCTGCATGCACGAGTGGTTTTCAGTCTATCTCTTATGATGGTCTTTCCATATTTCATGTGTTCTTTTATAGATGTAGCTTGGGTCTTTTTTGAGTATCTACGTGTAAAATCCACCTCTGAGTGGCACACTGACATCACCGCCGTTATCGCGTAGCATATGTTTTCTATGTGACAGAGATTAGCTCGTAGTCTGGCAGCAGTGGTAGACGAGGAAGATGAAGGAGGTTAGGGTATCTGGATGATGGTCTGGATGATGAGGAGAGGCACTAAAATGCTGTTGAGAGGTGGGGGTTGGCTGAGGCTGGAGTTGGTATATTAGGGGCATCTGTCTTTTTTTTGGCATGTGGAATGGGTCGGTAACCATATAGGCAGATGAGCTGAGTGGCTGGCGTAGCCCAGCTGAAGCAGATGGTTGGAGGGGTCACAGTGGGGTCATTCCTGTGTTATCCATGCCACATGTACGTGACATTCTGACAGGAAAAACAAATCTATAGGTGTTCATCTCCCCAAGGCACTGGACTGTACTAGCAAGAGGACTTTTTCCCTCAACAACCTGAAGTCTTTTCGAAAAGCTAGAGTCATTTTTCTGTAACGTTTTCTGTAGCGGCATTATGCATCAGTGTGAATATTTGTAGCTTTTGTGAAACATGTTGGAAAATTCGCGTATTGGATGCAACATGTCTGGCAAATACACACATATCTATCTAGTATAAAGCATTTCAGGGTACGTAAATGAAAGTGGCCTGGTTTGCTTTGACAACTAAGAATATTAACGTTCTGGAAATATTGTGGGTACACTTCAAAACAACATTAATTGTAGGTCTGTAATGGGAAATGAACTCGAGCCTCCTACATGACGATCCACCACTGTAACCTCCACGCCCTTAAACCTAAATTAGACTTTCCACATGACATAGATTTGCGCATCTATCCAGCCAAGGGTCTGGACGCACATCTTTGCTGCCCAGAATTTATTATCATGTGGACTAAATGCACTGAACCTAGCCAGTGGGCACAAGCCAGTGTCCCGAGTTCAGATACTGGATTGTGTCAAGATGGGCATCTGGAAAATCTTTGCCAAGTCAAACATATGGATCACCAAGAATGAGATTTCTATATCGGCTCAGTTGGGCCTGGGTTAACAACAAGTGCCTCCAGTTCTGTTTGCCAACAGGGAGGCAGTGGAAAATGTGGAAAACATCTCATCTCCATCACCAGGAGTGTAGTGGTGAAAGTACCTGGACGGAGTGGTGAATAGTGGTCTGGAGGTGAAGCGTTTTGGACAGGAAAAATTGAAATTGAAGGGGTGATGTAGAATGCTGAGGAGAGAGGAATTCAGTGCAAAACCATTGGAGACATTGGTGATTGGTGCAGATGCTTTAATGGACGTGTAGATGAAGGAAACAGAGGTGATGAGGAGGAGTTGGTTCAAGGTTCAAGGTTCAAGGTTCTTTATTTGTCACATGCATAGTTATACAAGTATAACACACAGTGAAATGTATCCTGACACGCTCCTCAACATGTGCAACAAAGGGGGGGGGGGGGGGGTAGAGGAATAACATTATAAATATATATATATATATATAGTATATACATTGGGTGAATGTGCAGTAGTAGCAGCAAGCAGGTGAATTCTGTACATTAATATGAATAGACATCTGACTATTTTACAGAATGGACAATATAAACATATTTAAAGTTAAAGGAATTGAGTGTCTGGAGGAGAGTCTCAGTCAATTATAGATGATGTGAGAGGGCGGGTGTGTGTGTGTGTGGGGGGGGGGTTGGTTTAGGGCCCGGATGGCTTGAGGATAGAAGCTCCTCTTGAGTCTCTCTGTCCTTGCCCGGATGATGCGGAACCTTCTACCAGATTGCAGAAGTTGGAACAGTTTGTTGCCAGGATGGGACGGGTCCTTCAGTATCTGCGTTGCTCTAGTCCGGCATCTCCTGGTGTAGGTGTCCTGAAGCGGGGGGAGAGCAATCCTGCAGCAGCGTTCTGCTGTACGGATCACTCTCTGGAGAGCTTTTTGGTCCTTCACACAACTGTTTCCAAACCACGATGTCATGTTCTGTGTGAGGATGCTCTCCACAGCGCCTGTATAGAAGATCCTGAGGATCTTTGGAGAGACCCTGAACTTCCTCAGTTGTCGTAGGTGATACAGGCGCTGCCTAGCCTTTTTTGGTCTGGACCTGAATGTGGGCAGACCATGTCAGGTCTGAGGAGATGTGGACGCCAAGATACTTGAAGGACTGCACCCTCTCCACTGGAGCTCCATTAATGATAATGGGCTTGTAGTCTCTGTGCTGACTCCTTCTGAAGTCCACCACCAGCTCCTTGGTCTTGCCGACGTTCAGCTGGAGGTGGTTGTCCTGGCACCATGATGCCAGATTCTTCACTTCGTCCATGTAGGCCGCCTCATCGCTGTTGGAGATGGCCCCCAACACCACTGTGTCGTCCGCAAACTTCACAATGGTGTTGGAGCCGTGGGTGGCCACACAGTCTGAAGTGTAGAGGGAGTAGAGCAGTGGCGAGAGGACACACCCCTGTGGTGCTCCTGTGTTGATGGTGATGCTGTCGGAGACACACCTACCCACCCTCACCACCTGAGTTCTGCCAGTGAGGAAGTCCAACACCCACGCACACAGACGGCTGTTGAGTCCCAGATCCCTGAGCTTTGTGAACAGTCTGCTGGGCACTATTGTGTTAAACGCTGAACCGTAATCAACAAACAGCATTCTCACATAGTTACCCTGTTTCTTGTCCACGTGGCTGAGGGTGGTGTGCAGGACGTGGGCGATGGCGTCCTCAGTGGATCTGTTGGGTCGGTAGGCGAACTGGAGCGGATCTGTGGTGTCTGGGATGGAGGAGGAGATGATGTTCTTCAGCAGCCTCTCAAACACCTTCATTACTACCGAGGTCAGCACAACTGGCCGGTAATCGTTCAGGGATGAGGGTTTGCTGTTCTTGGGCACCGGGATGATGGTGGATCTTTTGAAGCATGTGGGGACCACAGACTTCGCCAGGGACTCGTTGAAGATGTAAGTGAACACACCTGCTAGCTGGTCAGCACAGCAGCGCAGCAGACGGCCGGTGATGCCGTCTGGCCCCGCCGCTTTCCTTGTGTTCACTCTCCTCAATGCCGCTTGGACGTCATGCTCCGCGATGCTGGTCACCGGTCTCTCGCTGATGACGTCACTGTCCTCGGTAGTCAGGCGGTAGATGGCATTAGCCGCCTGGCTAACCTCGAAACGGGCGTAGAACTGGTTCAGCTCCTTAACGTATGGTGTTAAGGAGAGAAATGAGAGAAGTTCAGGAGTAAATTGGATAAAGTGCATCGTGTAGCACTGACACTGTGTTCTCGTGTGACTCCTAAGCTTTCCTGTTGGCCCTTTTGTTAGCACCTCCTGCTAAGCTAGCACCACTCTTCATTAACCCTGCTGTGATAGCATGGTTAGCAGAGGCTATAGCCTCTAGGGTAGATGGCAAGTTTAGCAGGTCTCCAGTCTGGCTTTCGATTGCCAACCTTTGCCTCTTTGAAGATACTTTTACCTTAAGTGACATGACAGATTGTACCAGAGATCAGAGAATCTCCCATTTCGCTCAGCTGTGAGATAACTCATAGAGGCTGTACATGTATAGTTGCATCGGTGTATGTCCACCTCCCCCATTATAATCAGGATTAAAATCTTGGCAGCCTTTCATTTATTTTGTCCTTTTTGTTGTCTATTTCTGTGGGTAATCTGTTGCCCTTGGAAATAATCTGCCCCACAGTCACAGATAAAACGAGACAAAAAAAATCACACAGGAGGGAGAGAAACGAGGCTGAAACTGAATATGAAAACAGCTGGAGTAGGCAACCGTGCGGCGACCTTGGAAAGTGGGTCTGTGTAAAGCATTACAAAAGCCCTGGGAGACACTCAACCAATACATAAAGGACACTGTCTGCTCATCTTCTCTCCTCCTTTTCCTTTTCCTTCCTCTCTATCCCTTTCTCCAGACTACTCTCTTTTTATGTCCCTCTCGAGGTTATTCTCTTCCTCTTCTACACGTCTGCTGTCTGTTTCTTCATTCACTCTTTTGTTACTTTTTTTTCACCATTCCATTTCAGATGACCCAACCTAGTTTTTCAATGAAACCCAGTGTTGATGCTAAAGGCTGAAAAAACCATTAAATCGTGGTGAGCAGGTGAAAATTCCGTAGATTAAAAGTTATTTTAACTCTTTTGTGTAACTGACCTAACCTACCATATCAAAAAAAGGGAAAACATTTGGATTGTTTTTGTTTTGTTTGTTTCTTTTTAATTTTCAAGTATTAAAACATTCCCAGTGTAAGATTGGATGCTGCAAGAAGTCTATCTCTTAAATTTGGCAAAATGTGCACCAAGAGCAAAACTGGGTTTCATCGTGGAGAGGCTACCAGTCTGACACAGGGCTAACAAAGACAACCATCAACACTCACATTCACACCTATGGCTAATTTAAAATTACCAGTTAACCTAAATGTCTTTGAACTATGGGAGGAAGATGAAATACCCAGAGAGAATCCACACAGGCACAGGGACAATGGTGAATTCAAACCAAGGGCTTCCTGTCAGGTGACAGGAATAACCACCACTGTGAATTATTAATATAATTATATTTAATAATACTTGAAGGGAGACTACTTTTAAACAATTACTTAAATATATGAAAGTTGCAGAATTATGAAGTAAATTAAAAAAAACCAATAAATATCCAAGTCTCCATGTCTTTCTTACCATACCAACTTTATTTATAGAGCACTTTAACATAAAACCAGGGTTCACAAAGTGCTGTACATATACAAATAGCATAAACGCAATAAAATAAAATAAGATAAAATAAAACAAAATAAATATATAAATGAATAAAATAAAATAAAACATGTTAAAACAAACTGAGTCAACCCCTTAAAGAGTGCCAAAGGCTTCAGCAAATAAATATGTTTATGAAAACTTTTAGAAGAGCCTAACGTGCAGGGGCAGATCATTCCATATTTCCACATTTCTTCTCTCATGCTGTCAGGTATGGCAGTGAGTTAGTCGTGGAACAAGTCTTTGTCAGCGGCACTTTTTTTTTCTTTCATTTGCAGGTTAGGTTCATATTCACACTCACCGTGTTAACCATGCGCATTCAAAAATGATGCTTACCCAGAGTGTTTAAGTGTGACACTAGGGGCTCAGCATTAGGTGGGAGATAAAGCTAACCTTTTTGCCATCTGCCTCTGTTTTCTGGACTTATCTCTTTCTCTTGTCAGTTTTTCCCTCTCCTGCATCCATCCTCTGATTCCTGCTGGAATGTTTGCTGTTGTTTTTCTGGTCACCATCACAGGAGCAACGATGTTGAATTAAAGTGGCCAAAAAATGATTTGAAGTCTCTGAACAAGCAAGTGTGGAGGTGGAACAGCTAAAAAGTGGCCAGTAGTGATCCAGCTGATACAAGGTGAAAAGCTTAAAAAAGCTTACTAATTATTATGATTAATGATGTCATCTGTTTCAAAATGCCATAATTAACCATAATAATTAATTGCACAATTTTCAAAATAGTTGTGAATTCATGGGCTGGATGACAATGCGTGCCTTTTCTTACTGCTCTTGGGGACACAGTCTTCCACCTGCTCTGCCATGCTTTAGTCACAGAAAATTATCCATTAACAGTTCTGATTTCTGCCCGCTCTTTTTTCTCTGGGCACTTTCTGAAAACAGCTCAGCAGCAGTCGGCCAACTTTGAAGTCGACAGCATTCCTTTCTCAGGCGAGCGCTCAGACTCTAGCAGCCTCCTCAAGAGACACTCTCACCCCCTTAGACAAACTTTAATTAACTTGTGTGTGCAAGTCTGAATCTCCCAGCTTAACCTTTGACACGCTGCTTACCTGCACACTGCCTCTACAAGTGCTCCCCACTTACAAACAAAGGCCGCATAAAGACAAGATTAGCTGCTTTGCCGTTGTCTTCTCTGCTCATCTCGTTGGAAACGTTGTCAGGGCTCTGAGCCCAAAAGGCCATTCAGTTAACCAGAATCAAGCACTTGAGCCTTCAGACTGGAGTCCAAGGGCCAGCTGGTAGTCCACTCGTAGTTAGCAGTGGCTCAGAGATTTTTGGACCTAACCTTGTAAAACCTCTCATGGTGAATAGAAGTGGAATTATCTTGGGTAAATCCCTGGGTTGGAGCTGAGAATTGTGCTTCTGTGTGTGTGTGTGTGAGCTCTGTCTGGCTCCACCATGACTGCCTGAAAGAGGTTTGGACACTTGGATAATTGCTTGGACCTGACGCTGACCATACACACTTCTCCCCCTCACAAAACCATATCCGTTATATCAGATTTGTGTAAGGGGTTTTTTTCTTTGCATGTGTGCATCTGCCCATGTGTGAATATATATGTGTGTGTGTGTGTTAGCATGTGTGTTTGTGGTCAGAGAAAACTATAGAGAAGACTCATAAACCCTAGAAAGAAAGTCTCTTTGTGAGCTGTGTGCGTGTGTTTCCAAACTACTCCTGACCTCACTTAGGATCCGCTCAGCTGACCACAGTTTTGAGCGTGTGTGTGTGTGTGTGTGTGTGTGTGTGTGTGAGCATGGGGAAGTGGCTTTAGGGGAGGCAGCTTTACAACTGACATTGACAAGTCGTTTGGCACTCCAAACCTTCTAGTCCCACCACTGTCCTTGAAACTAGATCAACACGACAGGATATGTCTGCCTCTGTGTGTGTGTGTGTGTGTGTCTTGTGTCGGATTTTTTCATGTCTCCTGGATCGTTTCCTATTTTTAAACCGCTATTTCACTCTTCATTCTGCTCCACACTCCTTTTTTCTATCATTGTCCAACCACTTATTTGTGCGCTGTACCCAACGCAGTAGCGTTTTCAGAGACACTGTGCGTGTGTGAGAGAGAGAGAGACACCGGCCTCATAAAACAAGGCCGGTCTTTTCCAAGCACTTACAGATAATCCCCACAATTAGCCACAAAGGCTGCAAAGCACTTTGATCAGCACAGGGCAATGTGGAACTCCTCACAGATATGCTCTTCTTCCATCGCTATCTATCTCTCCTCCCAGTTGCACTTTAGCAAACTGATATTAGGCACTGCATCTGTTAAGAGGAGGAGGCTCAAACGTCGGAGCTTTCTCTCTTCTTTCTGCTCCTCTTTCTCTGTTTTTTGTATCAGGATGAAACATGGCCCTTTTAATGTCTGGCAGCTTGGGGTTTGTGATTACAGCATGTAAGGCAGCTTGTTTATGGGTTGAGTTACTGTTGAGAGGCAAAGCCAGGCCACACAGATATTCGGCCTTGTTGAGAGGAGTAGAAGGCGAAGAGATGAAAGGAAAAGGGGGCTCGGGAAGAGAGAAAAAGAGGACAGCGATGCGATTGGGATGATAGCAAGCAGAGTGTCTTAGGAAGGCTGTAAAAGAGGGACGTTTTTAACAGCAGGGCTGCTCCATTAAAGTCAAGTTTATCGCTTAAAATTAAGTTAATCTAAAAGTAATTTGCGTTTAATGTAGTCGTGAATGGAGCCTTGAATCCCTGGTGGTTCTGATTTTGTTTACATTATATGATAAGGTCATTTGGTTGGTAGAAGGACTGTTCCCTTTAAAAGGAGGACTTTGTTTGAGGTAATACGCTTTTTTCCCTAAGTTATCAAGAGTCGTATAGGAGCACATACTGTGCGCTCTTTGGGTTTTTTAAATGTGTATTTAGTGCTGTGTTATGGTCTGTATGGAGAGAGAGGCCTGTATTTGTTGTTACACTGATTACTCATCAAACGTCTGCCCACATGTGTGTTCTCATTCCTGCAAAGTAGGGCTGGGCCATATCATACCGTTCACGGTAATACCGGTATAATGTTGGGCAACGATAAGAAAATTAAATATGGCGATAGAATATGGGTAAAACGCGCATGCGCAGTGCCTTAGTTTTCATACGCACATGGCAGAAAAATCATGGCGGCGACGGAGAATGAGAAGGGCGAAAGCGGATTGTTGAATGAAACCAGAATGCTGCAACTTCAGTGGTGTGGAACTGGTTTGGCTTTTGTCTGTCAGATACACACCAAAGCACAATTTTTGGTAGCGCATGCAAGAGGGCCGTCGTTATTACCGTTATTACCGAACCGATTTTCTGTGGTACACGGTGCTCAAAAATCTGTCAAAAAATGTGTTAGTGCGACTTTGCAAAAGTACGAACCCGCACCGCTTGATGGATTGTCGGAGCATTACGGCTATCGTAGGCAGGAGCCTCGCGGAGTGATACATACTCTGCTTCAACATAATATTACTGCGTTGTGTGTGTATGATCTCTTTTTACGTTTTGTGGATATTATACATGGTTATGCTGAGGATATGTCGGCCAATTTCCACTGAAAAATGCCTTTCGGTTAAACTGTCAGCGAGGAATTTGCATTTGCACTGTTACATTTTTATATAACTTTAATGCACATAAAAAAAAACAGCTGCTTGTTTAAGTGAAAATACACTGATGGTGTTTTTTTTGCACTAATAAAGTTGTGGAGTTGTAAAGTATTTTTTCTCACCTCACTTATATCGTCAGTTATATTGCTATCGCAAATTTTCAAATATATATCGTGATAAATATTTTTGGCAATATCGCCCTGCCCTACTGCAAAGGCCTGTAAAGGTGTTCTGTGGCATCTGACATGAAGATGATGGCAGCAGATTCAGTTAGCTGTTGCTGCTGTCGATCAGGCTTCTTTCTGCATATTCACTAAGAACCTGTTCATAGCTGGCATCAACATTCCTGGGATCATACCAACAATCTCACCAGTCAATGGACTTCAGTGACATTTTATAGGTTCTTGCCACGTTACAGTTTCACACACTTACATTGTATTGATTGACGTGTCCGATGGACACAGAAAAAGCAGGGGCCTGTTTTTCAAACCCAAACTGGATAAGCAGAAGCTTTCGCTTCTTGTTTTCCCGTGAGTTATTGGTTATGTCGCTGGTACACAGAATGTACAATTAACACTTCCAAAGACACACAGGAACACACAAACATGCTCGCACACACCCCACCCCGCCCCAGAGTACACACTTAGATACACTTGTTCACTGGAATGTGCAAACTTCACATCCCACTCATACGCACACACATTTTCAGGAAAGCAGATTAACTCATACGCACATGCAGCCAGCCTTACCAGGGAATATGATGACTCAGTGATGACCCCGCAACATATCTCTCCTCTTTCACACTCCTCTTGTCTGTTTCTCAGCCCTCTTCCCTGGCCGTTCACATAACCCTCCCGGACTCTAGAGGGGGAAGGAAAGGGGGATGAAAGAGGAGGAGGGGAAGTAGATGGGTGGGGAGGGATGAGAAATTAGAAGGAGGGGGTACGATAGGGCAAACAGTGTGTATGCGTGAGTGTGCAGAAATAGCTCAGGGTAAACACAAGCTAGTATGGGAACTTAACCATCTTAGCACTGTGCCACTGTAGAAAGCCCAAAGACCTCTCAGCTGCACGTCCCATGCTGCTCTGTGTTTGGTCCAAAAAATCTTACCAAGCTGGCATCACCAGTGGTTTAGGTGTCTGCCTTTCTAAATGAATGTGTCATTATTAAAAGGTTTTTGGGGACAACATCAGCTAAAGTTAATTTAAGGTTTAACCAACTCTATTTATACATTTGGAACATACAACTCTAAAACGGGTGTTATAATCTATCCACTTGTATGCGAGGGTTGGCTCTGGTCCGAGTGATGTACATTTAGTAATGACAGTGAGAGTGTCTGTGCAAGAATCTGTCCTCAAGACATTACGTTACAATACAGGAACTAGGCCTATTAAATACAGGTCGACTAAATGCTCTGTAGGTGATCTGCATGCAATGCTCCAATTCATAAACAAAGATGCAGCCATTTAATTTCAATAATTGCAAGCATTTGTAACTGGGACGTGAGTAAAGTAAAACTGCAAACCCATTAACTCACTTTGGTTTCCCAATATGAGATTGGGATTGGGATTATCCCCTTCTTCAGTCATTTAAGTTCTCCTCTGTTTTACTAGTTTTACTGAGGACCGTGAAAACGTTGTGAGCCTTCTCTATAGTTTTCTGTAACTACAAATGGCTTGAATCTAAAGAACCTGTGTGCACCGTGCTCACAGCTTTGTGCGATCCACCTGCACTGATTACATAATGATTCTGATAATGTTGCCTCCTCATATTCCAAATAAGTGAATGCTGCTGGCAGCAACATCACAGTCACAACATAAGACGTGCTGTGTTGCAATCTCTAGTAAACCCAGTGTAATTCCTTTAAACACCCCTCTCCCAACATCCAATTCTAAACGTAATAAGCAAAACAATAAAAACACCTTTATCTGTGCCTTTTTTCACTAAATTGATACCACGCCTCTTTAGTAAATCCCCGTACTAACTTTAAGATTAAAAGAGTGTCTTCTGCTGGCACACCATTGGTAAATCTGGCCTTTTGTACCATAGTGTTAATCCAATTAAACAGCAACTCTATAAGGATGCTGGAGAATGAAGGTTGTACTATTTACCAGAATATTCCATACTTTCAGTTTTAAATTGGTCAACTCGGCAAATTCTGATGGCATCACAGGAAAACACGCTGTGACTCATGTATGGATGCATTACATTCAAATGCAGTGGGTATTATGAAGCCTCATTTTCCAGGTGCCAGATTAATGTTATAAAGGGTCATAATTTAGCGACATCACAATCTTTTAGGTGCTTTAACTAACCAGACAACAAACTTAATAAGATGTAAGAAACCAAACACCCAAATGGAATGGGACATGAGACTGCAGTGAACTGGTGGACAAACTTGTGATTTATTGTGCCAGACTTTGTTTTGCTCCCCAACTGGGCTGTTTGGACTGGTGGCTAGTTACAGCTGCGGTACATCAGGCAGCAGCACCAGTGAACATTTCGTGCGTTCAAGTGTTATACCAGCAGTTTCTGATTATAAAAAAACAATATCACAAGGCACAATTCAAAGCGCACAAGATAAGTTGTGGATATTGAATGTGTTATGTTTCTAAATATACGTTTGTGCCATATATACAACTGCAACTTGATACAACTGCATACCCATCTTATAGTAGCACGCAGCAGACTAGGACAAACACGCACAGACCTTCATACTGTGATATGAACACGCAGAATATTCACCATATCAACCTTTGTTGTTTTTAGCTCATTTGGCAGATAATGTTTTGGCTACACACACCTTAGTCAACAAGTTTATTAACACGAAGAACCAAACAGACCAGCTCCTCCTTTTATTCAGTGCAGTATGAAGACCCACACTGTTGACTTTGGATCATAATTCATAAAAAAGCATTACCCTGAGGTTTGCTTTGACAGACTTCAGAGTGTGTGTGTATCCATGTCTGTGCTAATTTGTGTCATCTAATAGAACACTGTCCCTCATGCTTCACTATGCAGTGTTGCTAATTCCAGTAAGACAGACCATAATTAGGCTAATGCTTTAGATGATGTGACTACTGTACATCAGACGACTAAGAGGGTGACAGACAGTGACGGGAGACATGGATAGAGTACCACAGCCCTGGGAAAGGACAGATAAGGGAAGCAAGTGGCCGAACTCTGGGTCATTTGGCAAGGAAAGAGAGTCAGAGCTAGCTGGGCATAGCCTTGGGAAAAAGTGAGAATCCCCCGGAGGAAGGCAGCGTTGACCCAGCAGGGAGAGACTTATGGAGCCTGAGCAGGAGAGTTGCGAGTGCTGCTGGGAACTGAGTCCCCAATGTCCTGCCAGGATACTGCCTTCTCCCCCGACCCCTCTGGACACACACACACATATGCACTGTAGCCCTCATCCTGCTTCAGGTCACGGGTTTCTGGGCAGCTTCCCACCGATTAGGTTCCCTTCCTCTCCTCCCTCCATCAGAGAGCCAATAGAAGTGACAGACTGGGATAGATGGATGTTAAAATTAGTTGTGGCTGAACTCTGGCTGTCACTCTCCATCCCACATCTCTTCTTGAGAAATACTGGTGCACTGTAGGCAAGGCCATAATCACAGTCCACGGTGTGTGGCAACAACAATTCTGGAAACCTTTTTCTTTTTCATAGTTTGCTTCCTTTTGCCGGTGAATAGATCCAAAATGAAAAGCACAAACAACATATTATTCTACCCTGGTCCTTCAGCTTCAGTCTTTCTAGTTACAGGTTGTAGAGGTCCACATCCATATGTTGCAATATCTGCATCATGTTTTGTATCCATATTGGTCTATTCTGATTCTTCTTTGATCAGATCAAAGCCAATTCTACATACTGTCTGCATAAATAGTTTTGTAAATGGTCAGTGTAGTATGATGCACAGCTTCACAGTGGCCCTTTTGTTTGATGTTTATACTGGCACTACTTTTTCTACCATTCACCTAAAGAGTGTTGAACTCCTCCTCCTTCATTATTTTAGGAGAAATGTTGTGTTTCTCTAACAAATAGAGCAGAGGTTCATGCTACTTTTCACATCTGGGATCACAACAGTCTCAGACATCTAATCTTATCTAGAGTGTTTGCACTTGTGAATGGTACGGCCCATATTATCTGTGTGTTTACTGTCCTTGAGTCTGAACTGTGGATGAACCTTGTCAAATCTGCTTTTATGATGTGGACCATTTTCATTAAAATGGCTCTCCCCCACCTTCACTCGTAATTAAAAGGCAGTGGGAGACTGGTGGTACCACCTCATATACCAGACCAGACAGTACCTGGCCTGGGGGTTACCACAATGTTTACGCTCCTACGCAGTTACCACACAGGCAGGCGTTTAAAGTATATGACTTTTTGTAAGGCTGATGCGGATATTTGGGGGTTTTTCATTGGTATAAGATGGTAATATATTTGTAATTTAACAAATGTATTCATTTTTAGAACGTAATACATTTGTGGTCACTGTTATATCAGAGGATTTCCTCTTAAAAAGAGCCACTTAAAACAGTTAGTGTGCAAGTTTCCTTAAAAAAAAGGTATGATGTGCTGTGGCTCCAGTGGTAGCGCAGGTCACCTACACCTCACAGCCTCGGTGGTTCGACCCCTGGCTCTTCCTCTACATGTGCTGAGGTGCTTCAGTGTGTGTGTTACATAGTGAATGAGAAACTGTTTCAAGTCAGTGTACAGTGACAGCCTGTGAGCCTTCTTTCAGTGACACTGATAAAAAATGAGTCTGTGCAGTTATAGAGCTGGATTCAATGCTAACCCTAACTGTGGTTAGCCAGGTATGACTTAACTGAACGGGTAGTTTTAAGGTGGTCTCCAGTACTTTGCGCAAAATTGTAGGCCCTGAAGGAAGAGACACCAAAGAAGCGATGAGTTCATCTGTAGTGCCAAAATGCTTGCACCAAGGTCCCGTTCATCTAAAATAAACAATACGATGAGAAAAAAGAACATTTTAGTTAACTGAGAGGAAAATAAAAAATAAAAAAACAGATAACAAACTGAAATTATTTTGTGCACTTACAAAACTAACAAAATAACAAAAACTAATAAAGTAAAAAGATGTAAGAAATGCCCTTTGTTATATCAGTACAGTAAGCTTTGTCAGCACAACCTGTCCTGATTTATTGAGACCTTAAAAATTTGACTCCGAAATGTGTATATGTTGTAATAATCTTCCACTAACAAGCACCTTCCATAATATGGTAATGATATTATATAATCTATTATGATGTAAAGACTAAAACAATTAAACGAATAAAAACAAAACTGAAACTAGCAGAAACACGTGGGAAACTAAATAGAATTAAACTGAACTGAAACTGAAACCTGTGGTTTGCACATTGTTACATATTTACAACAGAATCCTATATGCAAGGATGACATAATAAAAGAAACTCTGAGAAATGCCTTTCGTGTAACAACAGTTTTTTGATGAGCTGCTATGCTGTAGTACTACAGTCCAAACTAGTACGACAGTGCCTCGAACAGTCAGAAGAACATACCAGAAGAAATTATGTCTTCTGCGGTCTTTGTTGACTGGATTTCTCAGTCACACACATGGAGTTATTTTACTGCTGGAGATGTGAAAAATGGAACACCAAAAAAGGAACAACAATAGCCTGAAGTGTTCTCTTCCCCTCTCATCTTTCCACCCTGATTAAATGTTGTCACAGAAGGAGAAAAGCACATTCTCAGCGCTCACGGTTAAACTTAATGTGCCTGTTTAGCCAAGAGAAAACAGCATGTTTCTAAATGGCCAAATTAGCAGGAAGCCATTGATCATCTTTCTTTAAAATGTGTTTCTATTTCCTAAACTCAGTTGTGAGTAAGACACAATTCAGTGCATTCCAGTAGGTCATACAGGAGTCTGTGTAAGTAGTTTCTCGTTGGAAAAGTGGCAGACCTTTGCGTGGGAGAGCTATTCGTTCTGCTGACAGGTTCCACATGTAAAAATCTTCCCCATCCTTAATGATCATGCGAGTTTGTCGTCCTTGTAAAAACACTGCCAGAAATGTCAGGCTTTGGTGTCAGGACCGTAGAGTTGTAGACTGAGGGCTATGATTGAAAGCAGTAAGTTCACACCCTTGCTTTCTGGGCTGTCAAAAGCCATTATGTGCTGATGAGTATGGAACAGCTGCAGGAGATAATTGAGACTGTACGACTTTATGGAGAATTAAGTCTTGGAGTCACTTGGCAAGCACAATTAGAATGTCTGAAAGTGTTAAAGTATTTAAGCGTGGGTTTGGTTTGCTGTGCGCAGGAAAGAAATCCAGCATGTGTCTGAAATGGGTGCTGTGACTAATACTTCAGGACCAATATGTAAACAAACTAAATGCATGTGTACTTAGTTACAAATGTAGCATAGGCACACATGCTTACTATCTGATCTTACTCAGAGCTTGTGTCACACAGGATTAACTGGATTCCAGGGGAACATTGTTTGCACAGACTGATAAGGAACAAGCTCGCTGTGCTTCATCAGACCATCTGATCACTGAAAGAGGATGTAAAAATGACATCGGGTCAGACTTTGGCTTTCATCAAAACCTTAGCCACTATAACAACAGACAATGTTAGTTTGAACTAAGGGGGTTTAAATGCTCAAATGCATGATGAACAACTGTATGTGAATGTGCGCTGATTTCACTGCAGATCAAAGAAACACAGTTTGCGAAATAACAGGGACGTGGCCTTTTCTGTTTGGGTGTCGGATTGAGTCAAAAGACCCCCTGAAAGGTCCATTACATGCTGATGGCGTGCATACAGGTAAAGGGTCTTGCCTTTAGTTGGTGGGGCTTCCTGTCTCTGAGTGTGTGTATTTAGGCAGTTCTGAGTAGATAATGGCCCTGGGAGGCTGAACTGTGGTGGTGTAATGGAGACAGATAACCAGCTTCACTGTAAACACCTGTCCTTGCAGTGTGATTCATGTTATACACACGTGTAGACGCACACACACACACACACACACATGCATAAAGGTGTTGGAGTCTGCTTGTTGTGTCTTTCCATTATCTCTTAATGTGTGACTTCAGTGTGTTTTCTTCGCTGTAGATGTTCTGGCTTTTGGTTGTTTCAGAACCAAGTGTACATTTACAGGCACTGTGAATGTTAGTAGCACAGGCGGCTGACTGCCTAGATACAAAACCAAATACCTAGAGTGGGTACTTGACAATAATGTATCGTAAAAGGATCCTCCTTAAGGGCCTAAACACATATGTTTACATGCGTTTTTCTCTTTTACCTAATAGGATGTTAGAGCAACCAATCTCCTTTTTTTCAAATATAGTGTGTTCATTGGATTGTCTGTAGGCTTTGGCAGGCCGTGGATATATGGGTGTACTGTGGATTTTTGAAAGCATACATGTATTTTGTAATAGAATATTTTTACATCTTTATTATTTTTGATCAAACCTGAAGTGTATTTCAATACTATTATTTCTCACTTGTCATTTTAAACACTTTATGTTGTGTTTATTCTAAAGTAATGTATCATTTTGTATAAAATCCCGTCTTTAATGCGGTCGTCCCGTGAGGACCACGTATCTCTAAAAAACTACGTTTAATCATCTTAGAAACACCGGCATACAACTTTAAAATGCATCACAGCTGAAATCAAAGCCTTGAGCACTGGACGATGTGGCTATCTGCCAAAATCTTAGTGAAAAATAAAGTGTTATATTAGCAAAACAATGGATTAAACTTTGTACATTCATTCAAAGTAGTGATTTCTCACATATGCTAATCTGAGCCTGCACTGGTTCATTAAACCAGACGTGGCAGATGTTTTCCTTTTAACGTGCGAAACAAGTAATTCAAGTTTCTTACGTTGGCCGAGGTGGTTACTAAGCGAAAGCTCATTTGCTGCGATGATAAATGAGCGATCATCTACTTGCTGATGCTAGCTGTGTTTCCACAGAGTGCAGATGGTAGCTGAACTCAGAGCAGTGAAAGCAGACCCAGTGGCAGCCTGCCTAACACGCTAGTTTCCCATCAGTCTGCTGTCAAAGACGAGTCTGTTGCGCATGTGCAAAACACCAAAAAAAAAAACCTGCTGGCCTCGACTTGACAAGATTACACTAAATGAGCACTGCTTGCCTTGCTTGCTGTGACAGGATGCCAGTGATTGTAATGAAATTGTTTTCCTTGCAAGGTTTTTTTTTGGTTCTGTTGTTTTGATGATATAAAAAAACCCTAATTTTCCATAAATTGTTTCTTACATTGTTTTAAAATAATTTCTCGATGTAGAACTTTTCTATTCTGACATCATGCAGACATTTAGATGCCTTTCATTTCTGTATCTGGTATTCATTTGGTTAAGCAATGGGCACATGTGGTTTGGTTGCATGCACTACTGTGCAACTGAGACACTCATGCCTGGTTCTATGCACATGACTTTCCGTGTGTGTGTGTGTGTGTGTGTGTGTGTGTGGACGCCAGGCTGTCTCCAATGGAGGAGGCCCAGTGTGTCAGTGCGGAGGTGGAAGGGGAGAGCTGGGCTAGTCTCTATAAATCAGGCCAGATTACAGAGGCAGAGAGGCCTGCAACTCCCCTCCACTACCCAGCCTTCTCTGCTTTATGTCAGCCGACACACACACCACTACTGTATGGTTTAATAGACGCTGTTCTAGCACCAGATACCTTGGTAGACAGACGCTGTCTTAGGCCTCGCACTATGCTTTTCTATTGTAGATGACTGTGTTGTTAACACTCTCTGTAGGGTTGTGCTTGATATGGTGTTCCCATGCAGCACAGCTATATTTAAGTTTGAGATAAGAGAGGCAGTAGTAATTGTTAAGTGTCACAAAATAGTAAGCACCTTTTTTAAGATGTTTATACTGTAGAGATTTTAATAGTCAGAGAAGGAGAAACTTGGCAGAGAAAGTGCACTGACAGTAGCCCACAGAGCAGGCTGAATGCAGCCACAGGACATGTTATGTTTTGATTAGGAGTGAAGCCACATTCGCAGACATTCACGACTCGGCGTGATTGGCTATGATGTATTTATATGTCTTTATTCCTGCTGTGATTAAAGGAAACAAGTTGCTGACACTGACTTTGGAAAACATGCCGATCACTGAGGCAAGATAAAGGACTGAATCCTGGAAACAAAAGAAACACATACTTGTACGTTACTGCATGTAGTGAACAACAAGTAACTGTGATATATTCTTCATGTAAGCCAAAAGTAACCAGTTTTTCTTAGACACACTTTTATTGCCTGGTGTAAGTCACAATAATACAGAAGAGCTTACTTCTCATCATGACTTAAGCTAAAATCTAACATTGTTGCTACAACTTGACTGCAACATAGAGTTTGGATGTGGTGAGTGAGGACTGTCTTTTATGCACTATACAGAAAAATAATTACTTTTGCTGTTAGTGAGCATTATGACAACCTACCTACTGGTATAAAAAAGAAACTAGAATTGGTGTTAGATGACAGACTTTAAGTCTTATCTGGTTCTTGTTGTTTTAGGACTGATTTTTCTTTTTTTTTCTTCATTGCTTTGAGGGAGATAACTAGTTTTCTCAGTCTTTCAAAAACAAATCCACGTCCACAGTGTTATCCATGTCATCCAGTGTTATCTCGCAGACCAGTGCACATTAAAAATAAAGCTGATAGGGTACGTCGCGTCTTACTATTTTTTTCTATTATGTTTTGTTTTTATTCTTGTGTGTTCTTGTTCTGTTGCTATCCCAAGACTTTATACAGGACCTTTAAGGGTTATATAGATTATTATTGCCAAAACCTCGGCTCCTCCTAAGAAACTGAAGCTGTATGGGTTCACTACTTTTTTTTCCCAGTCCCAGAGCCTCCATGAAAGCCCTGATGGAGCTTTTTACAAGCAGCTCATGCTACCTCCTGACACAAGGAGTATGTAGTTTATTCATCATGGACATCTTTATTCTGCTATAATAATTTGTCTTGCAGCCACTTAGCGGTCACGGCTGTATTTGAAGTTTTTCTAAATCAAGTCTGTCTCGGGATCTTGGCTTTTGATCTTCGGGCAGGGCTTTTAATGTGTCCATTCTTCATCTCTGACACCAAGAGTGATTATTTGTTATGTTTTCAGTAGCCCTATCGTTCGGGCAGCTCGGATCGCCCGTCTATATAATCCTCTCCAAAACCTTCCGATGTAAAATAATGGTTTTCGTGTTTTTCTTTCCTATTTTTGGGCAAGGAAAGCTTGCAATATGATGTTATGACCGTCCAGCACTTTCTCTCTGTTCTCTCTCACCATAGTTTGGAATTTAATTGTGTTTTGACAACTCTTTTCCATAGCTGGCCCAATTATAGCCTACAGTTGGGCTGGTAATGATAGTTGTTAATGGGGTGAAAAATGGACGTGCATCTCTGACAGAAACCATAAGCAGATCCTTTGAAGGGAGCCAAGGAAAGCACAAGCAGGAATGACCCAGCAGTGCTCTCGTCCTCTTAAGGCCTTTATATAGCATGCGAGGCTCCTAGCATCTCCTACAAGGCTTTTACTGGCCTCTTATGTGTGTAAGGCAGCTATATTGTCAGTATTAAAACATCAGAGCAGTCAGTAGCGACGTCAGGGCTACTGTACGAGGCCATGGGAATGGCTGTGCGTGACCCATCGCACACACACACACAGACACACTTTTCGAAATGTCGTCAAATTTCTCACGCTTTTTTCTCTTCCTTTCCGCTTGCCACTCCTCCTCCTCCTCCTCCTCCACAGCCTCCTTTTTTTCCCTCGTTTCTCTTTTCGCAGGGAAAGTATTGATCGGCCTCTTCCCAAAGTTATTTTTAATCAAAGATAAACAAGGAATCCACATTTCCTTGGGAGACGTGGGGTTGCTTGAAGTGTCCTGCTCTTTCTTACAGTTTTCTTTATGCTCGAGGGAGGTGCCGAACGGGAGAGATGGAGCAAGAAAGTCGAGCGCGCTCGTCGCATGAGCGGGGGCGGGTCCGACGGGTGTTCAGAGAATAGCACAAGTGCCACCAAAGAGTGGGAGACGTGGGAAGTCCGGCTTTAGTCTCAGTTAGTTGTAGCACATCCTATTATTATCCCCTGGACTGTGTGACAAAGCTGACCAGAAGAGACCCCAAACACACACACACACACACTTAGCTAGACTTCTCCCCTCTCTCACACAAACACAGGCCAGGCCATTCCCAAGTCTTATTTCTTCTGGACTTTATGGGAACACTTAAATTTAGCCCTGGCAGGGAGTGCAGGCATAATAATCAAAGCCCTTGTCACCAGGCTCTCAGTGCTAGGTGGTCTCGCTGCTCCTGAGGGAACTTCTCACCCAGTGGAAAGCATACTTCCTCCTCGGCACACTCGCACAGTTGGGACCTCTAATTATTGGGGGGGGGGGGGGGTTAATGCTAATGCTCATACTTTTACAAGCTAAAATGATTGACACCTGTGAAACGCACCCTAAAAGTATAATTATAGTAGTAATAACAAATTTAATCAAACTGTTGTTGCTTTTTCCTACCATCAGTATGATGGGCCTGTGCTCCTTCGTGGTCGTGGCTGACTTTGGAGTTCAGATATTACTATTTTATTTAGCTCAGTAATAGTTAACTAAACAAATGCAATGGCCCTTTTTTACTAATGTGTGCATGTAAGTCTTCTTACCCTGCATAAAAACAAGAAAATCTGAATGCCACACCACCATTTTTCTATATAAGGAAATACTTTTACCTCCCAGTGGGAGTGGAAGTTAATTTGCAAGAAAGTAAGAAAAGTCAGACTAAAGAAACTGAGACAACTGTGTCCAAAGAAGAAGCCAGAAAAGACACACCTTGTTTCCACCAGAGTGTCTTTTAAAGAAGACAAAAAGCAACAAGAATCAAGGTGAAATAACAGAGATTCTGAATATTGTTTCCCTTGAGACAATCAGTGTGGTGCAATTTAAAAAAAAGTCGATATGAAAAAAGACCGACTATGACAAGGAGCGTGTGATCTGTCAGTCTGAGACGAGAAACTCACTGCAGTGACGTGAAAAGTCCAGATATTCCAACATCTGTGAATTAGAAATTAGAGGGTATGTGATGACATCCAGTAATAATGTGTCATTTTGAATTAGGGCTGCCACAAACGATTATTTTGATAGTCGACTAGTCACCGATTATTTTTGCGATTAGTCGACTAATCAGATCATCATCCATTGGACGTAAAACGTACAGCTTATTGCACCAGCAGCATCTGCTCTTATATAACTATCATTAGCTTACAGCTTTAAGTGTTTAAGGTATGTGCTAACTAAAAATAAAGACAAGATGATAGTTTATTAAATTTTAATGAAATCTGCAGATTGTTTCGGTGAAGTTTAATAAACTCAGCCGTCTGCTCCTTGCTATCTAAAATATATCAGGACATCGGAGTAAATTCTCGAGCATCTCACACTTTGGTTTAATCAGTTGTCTGCTTGACGTTTATTCAGCTGTGTAAAAACTATAACTTTAATCTCAGCCAAACAGATTTACTCAGGAACAAATAAAATACTGAAAAAAGTCAAACAATAACATTTTAAGTTATCTAAGTGACTTATATATCATGTTTAACCTGAGTAGCGAAAGACGGCGGTGGGTTTGAAAACGATTTGCCGGGAGTCCGCTGTTCTCACCGGCTCTAGTGAGCCTTGAACCCCGGTTAGTTATCGAGCTGGTGGGTAACAGACGTCTTTTGAAAATATGTGGTGTCTTGATAAACTGAGCAGATATATGAAGTTTACACAGCTACATTCTCACCTGAAAATATGTTAAACGTTTATTTTGTGACCCAGAAAGAATAATAAGAGTAATATTAAAACTAACTAGCTGCCGCCATTGTTGGAAACTGAGCAGGGCCGCGCTATGAATTCTGGGATAGGTTGGGCCACGAAGTACACACCCGACCCATCCTTTAAATCTGGGGAAATGAAGGGCGCATTTGTCAGAGTCTTCGAATTCAGCCTTCGTCGTGTCTTACAAATGCGGGCACAGGAGGATGCGGTTCCTGAATTTGGACACAGCTACCATACCGGACACAGCTTCTTCTTCTTCGGGGTTTAACGGCAGCTGGCATCCTTGTACATGCAGTGCTGCCATCTTCTGTTTCAGTCCGTTATTACACTCTTAAATCCTACTACTTATTTGGGATCTTACAAAGCTTCAAACGACACGTCGACTATTAAATTAGTCGTCGATGATTTTGATAGTCGACGTAATCGTGACTAGTCGACTAATCGTGGCAGCCCTATTTTGAATCAAATCTAATTTAACATGAGGTGAGATAACGAATACTAGGAAATGTTTAAAGATTCCTTCGATTTTTTGTGTCAGATTAAAGTTATAAATTTACAAAAATAAAAATAATTTTTTTTAGCAAATAGCCTCAGAATCTGTTATTATTTATCTCTTTACTCTGGGAAGGAGAATTATTTAGGAACACTGAATATGGCTGCTATAGACTAGTTATCACTTCCTTAAACTGGTTTCTGGATACTTTCATACACTGTAACCATTGGTCATATTATTTAAGCAACATCTCTGTTGTAACATGATTTTGTTACTTTGTTTTTGGTAATCTGTGCTTCTGTCCATCATCCTAACTTCGCCACAGGGAGCTGGAGCCTAGCCCAGCTGACATTAGGCAAGAGGTATCCCGGACAAGTTGCCAGTCCATTACAGAGGGGTCATATTTATTAATGGTTAAATTCAATGAGTAACAGCTGACTTCAAGTCACAACTACCAACAAAAAACTCCAACAACTCGTAAAGTTGCCACGAGCGATGACAACGACTTGTAAAATCAGTCGACTACTATTAAAGGCTGGGGATACTTTACCCTCGTGTTTGGGTGTGTCTCTGTGTGTACTCGCAATCTAGTGTTAATGTTATTCATCGTGTAGCAACCCCCAGGAGGTCAAAGGTGATGAGGTGCTAAGAAGTTCTTTGACACTTGACACAAACTGGCTGCTGTGGCTCCCCGCAGAGCAGGACTGTCACCACCTGGAGTGAAGAACTAATTAGCCTGTGATCTGTGACATAACCTGTGCTCGTGTACAGATGAATGTATGTCTGCATTATTTTGCCTCCTAACTGTAGTCTTTTCTCTTTTCCATGTTGTCCTGCTGATAACGTGCGATGGATTCTAACAGGTCAGTGTTCTTTCATTTTATGAGATTACCAAATGAAATTGACGGCGAGGTCTCTGAAATCCCTTTGAAACTGAGAGGTCATGAGGTTGCCCTTTAATTGTGCTTTTAATGGTGACCCCTTGGTGCCCCAGTGTAAATAAAAGTGTCAGACAATAAAGCCATCATGCCAATGCGACTATTATCAAATAATGCTTAAAGCCTTTCTCTCTGTAACTCAGCGGTTTATGTTTTAGACGACCTCTTGCTGCGTTATTACCTGACACTTCACATTTCAGAAAGAAATTTCCTGTATTAACTTCTCAGAGTTGCAAAGAACACACAGACCAGGGTCCACATTTCTTTATCTCTCCATTGCTGAGGCAGTGAGCAATGCAGAGATAAAGCACATTACAGAGAAAAAGAAGAAGACAATAAGTATTATGTTGTTTCTTAGCTTCATTTTGTACATATATATTATATTATGCTCAGTTTCTTAATATTTTACTATGAAATCAATAAAATGCTGTTAAGTTATACACTGGGAACGCCCGCCTTCCCCGTGTCCTCAGTAATATTTACTAAAGTGTGTAAAAAATAGACAGTTTCTGCTGGCAGCTTTGGTCAAACTGAGTGTGCAAATCACAGATGTAAGTCGGCAGGTACAGTATTTAAATCCCTGTGCTGGTGATGTCATTCGTGCACATTCCCACAACATGAGCAGCGTTGCGTGTTCTTCTAGGCGCATATAGCTTTATTGCTCCATTTGTCACTGCCAGTATTTCGGAGGGTTTTTTCACACTCCCAAGGTGAATAGGAATGAGTGATGGCCAATAGGCTCAGCTTTCTTCAATCTTCCTCTTCTCCCTCTATTCCGTGAGAAACTCAGGGAGGATGAGGGAAGTGGGGCTCCTCATCAATCCATCCACAGAGAGAGAGAGTGATGGGGTTCTGAGGAAGAGAAGGTGTGGGAGGCTCGGTTTAGCCAAGGGGAGTCCCAGCAGCGATCCACGCACACGCACACACACGTACACGTACGCAGAGGAAGAATAACACCCATATATCTGGCGCGTCAACAACCGGCCTCTGTTTGCACAGCGCTGACACCGGCACAGCCAAACTGCTACTGGAGTTTCTCATCACACATGTTTGGTGCTGTTTGTGTGTGTAGGTGCACAACCGGGCGCTTTGATTCTGTGTGTGTTGGCCCGCATTTCCATCTGTATTTGTTTTTCACGAGCACAAGTGTTGGCTGCCCCCAGGTGTGTGTGCGTGAGAGCGTGCGCGCGTGCCAGATGGACTTTCGTGGATGGCAAAGTAGATCTGTCCACATCGGTCCAGACTGGAATATTGTCATAGCCACAGTATGGAGTTCTTTTGTGCATATGGTTGTGGTTGTTTGGAGTTATTTATTTTATTTAATGCTGTTTGAAATATTTTTTTTCTTGGGTTTTGTCTCTTTCTGCCAAATATACGCAACTAATACATATTTTAAACCATGACACCAACACCGTCTTCACTACCACTTTAACTGGGAATCACACTAACTCATGCTATGCTGCCCACAGTAACAGACTGTGCAGTCCTAGATAAACTGCAATCCAGTTTAAAAATGTGTCCGTCAATCAGTCTCTGGTTTTGCAGAGTGTTTTTTTCGCCACGTTTGCTAACTTTTGTTTAGTTTACAGTACTGGATTGACTTAAAGTGCAACCATCAGGAGTCTTAAATTCATGACTTTGGTGAGTGAAATCCTTCTAGTGAAAATATCTGAATCTGTCACTGATGCTTTCGTCCCGCCCCCCTTTGACAGCTTTGCTTCAATGCAAACATTGTGCCACAAGCTGTGTCCATCTTCTCATTTAGTTTTGTTTTTATCGAGACGTCTCCTTTTTTTGGTTTGATGAACGATCACTGCTGCAGCTAATCATCTGTCGGTCTCTCTTTCTCTAACTGGACTGCTGCCCACCTCTCCTCTGTGCGGATTTAGCAAACTACAGATCTCCCGATTGGAGGCGAGATTGCCTTTTTGACAGATGAGGTGGAAACGTCTGCTTTTTTTTCTGAGAAGTATTAAGTCTGGTATGTTTTGTGCACTTTGCATGCAAAGAATTTGGCTCTAGTTTGTGAATAACATCCAGAGCTACTGAGCCTTTTTTTCTTCGAAATTCTGTGAAGTGCAATGAATACTTCAGTTGAAGATCTTGCAAAGTCATCCCCTTCGAGGCTGCGAGAAGGAACTCTGTAACTTATTGCCCTTAAAAAAAGAAATCACTTAGCTCTCTGTTTGATCTTCTTTGTGAAATATGCCGCCAGACAGCGTTTCACATAATCCCGCGCCGTTCGTAGCCGACGATGGGCCTTATGACTGCAGTAAATTACAAAATGGCCGACCTAAGCAGAGGAGCTAGAAAAGAAGAAGAGGGAGGGAAAGGATGGCAAAAACACACTTTGGTAAACTAGCGTCTCCCCCACCTCTGCTCCAGCTCCCTGGGATCAAACAAGAGGGAGGATTTGGACGAGTAAATCATTTCCTTCAAGTGGTGAACTCTCAGGGCCAGCAGAATGAGTCAGACGTGTGTGTTCATATCAAGTGGAGGCATCGCAGTAACACTTTGCCAGAAAGCCTTTCTGCTTTTCTCTCACACTCTTCCTCAAATGATGGAAAATGTTGGACTTTGAAGTCCCGATAAGGAAAATTCATCACATTCTCTCTGGCTGCCTTTGCTGGTGAAACCATTACGTCTACCGATGTTTATTGGGCGGTGCCCCGAGTCACCGGGTAGAAAAACATCCTTTCATCTTACCAAAGAAAAATTATTAGCCAAGCTTTTCAAAACCCTTTGGCACAATGCTCCGCATTCATTTATTATTAACCTTCAAGGCTAAAAAGAAGGGTTACACTAATTTAGTTTGTATTTTTAAGGGAGTTTTTCTGCACGTGAGCAAAAATGTGAGGTCATAAGTAATTAAGGTAACAGAGGTTTAGAAAACAACTGCATCCTCACCTGTAGCAGGAACATTGTATCCAAGTCTGATTGTTGATTCATGGCCTCACTCTGACATTTGGCAGAGATTCCCCTCCCTGTCTGCGAATCACTGCGGCTAATATTACAGTCACTCTGAAAATTGAACTTGTGACATTTATAGCCATGCTGTGATATTATTGTACCAGTGCGTTCAGAGCAACCCCTCCTTTGGAAAAAGCCCCTGTTTTTGCTTTTACAGCTTCACCTAGCACTTCTGCCCATCTTATGAAACTCCCTGCGTTTGAGTGTGCGTGTGAGCGTGTCAGATGTGGGAATGTTTTATCTTTCCTCAGTTATCCTTTTTCACTTAATGACTATTCCTCTGGACGCCACAGCCAGACGTTGTGTTAAAAGTTTCCTCCTCTGAGGTGTAATGCAATCTCGCCACGGTCAAAGAGCCTGACAGGGCTGGAGACACTGGTGTGTGTACGTGTGTCAGTAAGACTGGGGCCTGTCACTATGTGCTCGACAAAGTAGTAGCCGTGTGTCCACGGCGCAGTACTTCGACTCCATGTGTTTGTGTTGCTTTGTTTAATCTTGCTTACCTGCAAGTGTGTGTGTGCACGCGCGCGCGTGTGTGTTTCTGGTTTGAGGTTATTGTGAGCGCCGGGTGAAAAGAAGCAGAGCCTGGATCTGCTTTCTATCACACCGATCTGCTGAGGGCCAGAAAAGACCCGACTTCTCACACACAAACAGGCGCACACACCTATTCATGCACAGTTGATTAAACCAGCCAATAGTCAAACAGAACAAGAAGGCACGACTAAAAATCACTGAGCTGCACATGCAGGGCACAAACACTCCAACAGCACCTGGTTTAAAAATAGATTTCACGCAGTGTTGTTTTGTAATCTGCAATAATTCTAAAACAGTCCATACTAAGAAATATCTGCAAGTCTTACACAGTATTGTACATCAAATCCATATAATTAGTCTATTCATCGGTTTTAGTTGTGAATTTTGAATTATGTTTTTATTTTATAAACTTTTAGTATAATATCTAAAATCTAAATCTTTAATTAATTAAATTAAATTATATTAATGAATTTAACTTACAATGTCTGAAAGATGTGGCAAAATGACAGGAAGTAAATGTTACTTTCTCTCGCTGTGTTTTCATAAAAGTTAAGCACATCTTCAGAAATGACATTAAAACGTTTTTGACAGACATCACAGGGTGATTTCTTTACTTGCTCGTTTGCAGCTTGATGGCTTTGGTTACATCATCTGTAATGGATCAGAAATCATAAAAATGCTTATTTTCATATCTCAAAGTGAGGGCGGTTTTCAGATAAATAGCAGAAGGAATGTGCTGAATTTTGGCATTGCATGCTCATAATCTTGTCATAAAATTGATGAAACTGAAAGCGTATGACTTTTGTCATTCACCTAATGGGCTCTACACGTCACTGCCATGCCATACAGACACAAAGCCTGTAATAAACATGTCATGGGAGGCTTTATATACTACTCAGCTAACCACCAACAGTATGTGAAGGAGCGAGGTGAGCTGTGATATTAGAAAATTTTTAAATCTTAAAACTACGATCATGTAATAAACATGTCCCTGTGACTGTGGTTACCATACAACATGTAATCAAGTCTAAATAATAGAGCAGCCCTTGTAGGGCACATTTAGAACTCATATAATGTACAATAGAAAAATTCATGTCTGACTTTAAAATACAGCCTATCCAGTGATGTCACAGCTGGTATTTTTAAGGCAGAATTCTTGCATTAATTATGATTTGAAAGTTTTGACTGTAAAAATGTTGTTTTCTCTTCTCTCTTTAATTCAACTGCATCTCAAAAAGTTTTATTACTTAAAATTAATATTTCAAACCTCGTGTTTTTAACAAAGTACATCAACAATAATGAAATATGATTTTTGTTTGTTTGTCTGTGTGTTCCTGCACTTGTTACATAGAGTGGTCATGCTTCTCCCTGCTTCATTTTTGCAGCAAAGATTTGTAGAGATGCTATGAATTTCAAATCCCCCAGCTGACCACTCCTAACTGAGCCTGGGTTTCTTCCCATTGTTCCCACTGTTGTCAGTACTCTGGTTCTTGTGGTTTTTCTCTAATACTGTAGGTTGTTAACCTTACAGTATAAAATGCCTTGTGGTTACCGTTGCTGTGATTTGATGTGAATAAACCTGAAAAGTTTGTCAGCCAGAAGACGCAGATTTTTGTCTCATTTGTGTCTATTTTCTTCGTTTTTTGTTTATTTGTAACCAAACACTTCTAGACCTTGCTTTTTGGTCTGTGCTGGCTCTCACGTTCACATGCGCTTCACACTCTTGCTTCTTGACTCTCTGCGAGCTGTAAGCCTCCAAACTAACCAAAACAATGCACTCATCGACGTCGGCGAACAAGTACCAAACAAGTGTGTTGATCTTGAGTATGAAGTATTTCAGTTTTTCAACGTAAAATTCCTGGAAAACTGTTGTGCTATCATGTAGTGAGTATTAAGGACTTTCTTAACAAACAGCAACAGATGAAGATGTGCTGAGCGGCTGTGGAAATAGAGCCATCACACGAGTCGTAGGCAGGGCGCTGAGAGCTCAGTGCTATCTTCTCTCATCAGAATTGGCTTTGAAAGGGTCAGCATGTGTGCTCTCCTGCCAATATTTCACTATATGTGTTCACGCTGTTTTGCAGATACAGGGGTAAAATTGTCAGACCCTTTCACCCTCATGTGTTATAAGTCCCATTAATAGCACACTGATCCCCATAAGCTGTTTTGACCCCATAATGTTCTCCCTAGTGGGTGCTCGCAGTGGTGGCATTGAGGTCACTCGTGTATCGTTTACATGTTTGTTGTAATTTAACTCTCGTTAGCTCGTTTAAGCTTGTTTTCACTGTGTTGTTGTGTTTCGGACACGAGGTATATATCCTCACATCTGTTTGGAGTGACAACCCTCCTAATTTGACTCCCACCCTCATTCTCACCCCTGTTTACCCCCAGCATGCCCTGCTACCCAGATGACCTTATCAGCACGTTGGGGCAGGAGTGCAGGGTCCCACAGGAGGACGGGGCTCTGCTCATCCACCCGGCTTAGGAGGGCAGGGATTGGGTTTAGGCGACAGGTGCCAGAGGGACCAGCCAGTCCCTTTGCTACAACACACACATACACTCACACACATGGAAATATATACACACTGAATCTGGCCGTGCCTTAATCCCCAGCCAGCTGTTGCAGTTGCTAGCCCAATCAGTCTAAAGTGTCGAGCACTGGGGAAGCTTGTGTGCGTGCGTGCGTTTGTTTGTCAGGGTGGAGGGAAATGTGTGCGGGGAGGGTCAGGTAGCTGTCATACATGCCAGTCATCCTAGCAGTCCAGTGCATTTGGAATTGGACCCCTCTCCACCCGATGACGGCCCGGGCGCCCAGTCTGATAGATTCATAACACATGTTCCTGGCACCGTCTCACACACTCACAAATAATACACCCTCATTCATTATCCTCCCTCTGGCTTAGATATGCCCAATCCTATCACAGACCACGCCAAAGGCCAGTAGAGGTGAGATAGGGCAGACACCCCTCTCTCCTCACAACACCCTCCTCTCCTTTGAGCTGGCCCATCCTTGTGTGACCCTATAGACACGGGCTAATCCATCAGGAGCACGGGGCGGGGGTGTTTGGGTAAGGGTTATGGATTGTGCTGCGTCTGCTGTCAGAGGGTATCGCTGCCAGTTCGTGGCTCATGTCATCACTGGGGTTTCTCAACATCTAGCAGATTATAGCAGGATGGCACCGATTGTCAAACAGAGTCCAATGTAAAAAATCATAAAGGCCCAGGCATTGGTGAGACATGCAAGCTAATACTGGTATTTACTGAAAATTTCAATCGGAGAAAATCACTCGCAGTCGGCTGCTTTGTACCAGAGTTTGCCTTTCTCTTGCAGTTCTGACGTTCAATACATGCCCCTAATGTGATGTATGTGAAAGTTAACTTGAGTTTTTTGGTCATAGAACCCCATCACTCCTAACGTTTATTATCTATGTTTAACATTTGTTTAACCCACAGGTTAAACTCTAGCGATTAATAACGTCTTTTGCCAGAGTATCCTGGGCCCAGATACGCAGCACTGACCTAGCATGCCTTTCATTTGTGAGAGAAACTCGAGGAGAAAACCTGCGCAAGCACATGGAGGGCTGTGTGCTACGCCAGTTGCTCTTCTTCATTTTCATATCTGAGAGGGTTGTTGCTCAGGTGCCTTTAGGAAAAAAGATGATTTGCAGAACAGAAATAATATTAGGAATGGTTAGTTAATGTTAATGTAGTAATGTAAGCTAGCCGAATGTGAAGCAGCGGGAATGAGGATCAGCACAATTTCAGGTTCATTATTTGGCCCAGTTCGACTTTGACATGCAGACTGGAGGAGTCGAGGGTTGAATCGTCCGGTTAGTAGTCAACCAGATTTATCTCTTTACCCACAGCCAGCAAATAAATGGATTGACAAGTTTATTTCTTTCTCTTTAATACTGCTTGACAAAAATAGAAAAGGTATCGTACTTTAGTACTTGTTTATTAACGTGTATATAGCATTCAACATCACAGTGCACGATCAAACCGTTAGAAGCTTCAGCAGCACAGATGGAGACAATCATCAACATTACAGCAGCACCGAACATGGAGATGAGAAACACAAAATCAAGGATATAGCAGATTACCATAAGCAGCTGATAACCCACCTAAACTAATTTCATCAGCTGGGCTCTCGGGGGAGGCTTCAAGGGTAATCTGAATGCTGCTCGAAAGCCTTTTTTCTCCATGACAAGAATACAGCTTCTTGCTTATATGGGCACACCGTGGCTGCTAATAGTCTCGTTTCTGTAAAGCAAATGCAAGTCTTATGATGACTCATGCTGTGCTTTAATTTCACTGCATATGTGATCACAAGATGAAAATCTGCAGCACTTGAAGCAATTTCCACTGAGCTAATTTGTTGTTGTTGTCTTATAAAGGGAGTTGTATACAGGGAGCTTTAAGATGCTGACATTCCTCTGTTGAGTGTTAAAAAAAAGTGCAGGTAAAATGAGAAATCGTTTGTTTTGCTTCCCAGGAAAGGGCAACTTCCAGTTAGACATCCTCTTTCACATGGGTGTCGCTGAAAAGCAAATGCAAGTCTTATGAGGATGATTCACATAATACGATGATTTCATAATGTCATTAGTCTATTATGTGATCACAAGATGAAACTCTGAGCTACATCACCAGTTCATATGGACCATTTCCACACATCATGTTGTGTATGAATATGATATCAGTTAAAAGCCACATCAATAAGATGTGTTAATACGATCCACTCTGCAGTCACAGTCTATGCATTATCCGGACCATCCTTTCTCTGTCAATAAAGCAGCTAGTGATGCTCCCCTGATAGTGATTGCTATAAAAGAGCAGAGTGAGCTCGTATTGATATTGGAAAAAAGGAAAAAAATATATATTGCGAGGTGAAGTTGTTCAAATTTCACATTGACTTTATTTCTGGGTATAGCCACGGGATTGGTAGAGACTTAACTAGCCCCCTCCAGACGCAGAAGTAGATCCAATATCAATGCTTTTAGCCCACATGGCCAGTCTTCACATAATCAATGCCGTTTGACAATCAGAAGCAATTAGCCCAGGAATATTTGAAATGATGAGTATAATATGTTTCTCGCAGGAAATACTAAAATAAATTTTCGCAGGACAAAAAACTTTAGTATTCTTCAGGATATTCTGCTCTTTTCACAGCTGGTTAAAGCAAGTAAAGTCATTTTTTTATTTAAGTCTAGGATCCTTCAAGTTTTGATCATATATATTAGCAGGCTGGCATACGGCTCTAACTGCTTAGTTCAAGTTGTTCAAGAGGTCCATGAAACATGGTGACAAACAACTAAATAAGGTTAAAGTTAGGGGTCTCTTCTCAATAACTGAAACCTATTTACTCAAATAGAAAAATGAAGCTGTGATAAGTTGGCATCACATCACAACATCCTTTAGAATCTTTGACATTGCCAGACGTTAGCCGGTCTGATCACGGCCTCTAAATTAAGAATGGAAAATCATTCCAAAGAACAATTTCCACCATTGTGTGGTTTTAGTCAGTTTTATGAAATTTGATGACGCATCTAGATGATACAATGATTGATAGTTAATATGCTGCCAATATGCAAAGGATCCCTGCTTTGGTTTGTAAGGAGTCCCGTGGTCTAACTCGTAGCTGGTCTTATGCTTTTCTTGTACCTTAGCATCATAATCTCGTTGTCTGTTGTGACAGCCATGTGCTCTGTACGCCATTAACCCACCATACAGCCCCGTGACATCATAACGTCTGTGTTGCACTTAGTAATAGTAGCTCTTCATTCAGAAAACACTCTAAAAAAACCTGTTTTGTATGTGAAAGTCCTCTTTTTCACATCGTCAGCGTGTACATGAGCAGGCCCACTAATGTCAAAACGTTGCTCTGATGTTGAAGTCACATTACAGGTTTAACAGCTTTACTAAGAAGACACCAGAATAACGTCTAGTGATGGCAACTAATGCCAATATTGAACAACTTTGCTTTCCAATCTAAATGTGTGGGATGATGGGATTTGTAGTGACCTCAAGGTCTTCCACTCGCTTCAGGTGTTTGGTTAAAAGAAGGAAGTCTGATGATGTATTAACTCAGGGACATGATTCAGGCAGGATGTGGCTTTCATGGATACCTAAGGCATCGGCCCTCTTCTTGAAAGCTGCTGCTTGTATTTTGCAGCTGAACACTCTATGCATGTGTAGTCTATAGAGTCCATGTGGTTATTGGACTGTACAGACGTGTGCGTATAAAACTGAGTGTGTGCATGTGTGTGTGTGCGTGAGAGAGAGAGAACTGGAGAGCCCCTGAGTGCTCTTTGTGCTAATAAAACAGCAGCTCTATGGGACACTGGACACCCTGGATCAAACTCCATCACATTACTGAAATATTACACCTCCCCAAGCCAGGGGCCTGCAACCAGTTGATGTGTGTACATGTCAAAGGTGTGTGTGACTGCATACATCAACGGGCGTGAGTAGTGATGCATTCTCATATACACAACTGGGCGTGTGATGAAGTATGCATGCAGCCATGAATAGTTCTATGTGTGTTTACCCATGGTGTTGTCAGCATCCTGACAGTCCCTTCACAATATGCTGTCTGTGTCTGCTCTCTAAGTGCTGGTGCTCGTATCGATCCCCATCCTGTAGGGAGGATATTGTAATATGTGAAGGCTCGATGTCTCTTTGCCACACTGCCACAGAACACATCCAGACTCAGCTGAATAAAACTGTTCATCAGTTGTCACAGTATAGGAAGGAATTTAAAGTTCTTCCCTTTCTCTTTCACGCTGTGGCTGTATCTAAGAGCACAACTGTTCAGCCTGAGTGACACTTTATTAAATACATTTGAGTGTGTTTTAACCACATTGTTCAGAATCGCCCCTTTTGATTTCTGCCCATAGTCAAGTGAGTTAAACTAGAAAACTTACTAAGAATGCATACACCCCAGACCTTTTGCCCCCTAACGCGACACATCCTGATAATTTCTCACATTTGTTATGTGTAGGTCTGCATATATTTGTATATCAGGGACAAAGGAGTGGGAGCAGGGGAAGCACAGAGATTTAAAGCTCCACTCCCAGCGCTTCCTCTCAGGGTCAGGACCTCAAGGCTTTGATCTCTCATTAGGGGGCAACCATAACACATACACCAGCTCAACCTCTACTATATCACTAGCATGGAGAGAGAGCACGGCATGCTTAAAGGTTAAACGGTCTAATTTAATGACTCGGCACAAAACACACAGGGTGGAAGAAGATGAAATGATAGTTGTTGTGCAGAGATAAAGAATGAATGAAAAATACTGAAATACAGCTTGACTATGGCCTACATGCTGCAGGTTGCATTATTTTTTTTATTCAAGTCACCAGCAGAAATTTTAAAGAATCACAAACTCCTGTAAATTCAGTGTAATTGTTTTTTTTTTTTTCTAAAAACGGTTGTTATAGACACAAACTATTAGCTGGCATAATTATAGTTGTCAGCCTTAATTTGTCAAAGCCCAGTGCGGCCATAGGGCAGAAAACAGTGGCAGAGCCAAAAACAAAGATTATCACTCCTTATCAGAGGGTGAGGACAGCGAGACGTTGTTAGGAATCAGCAGTGATCCCGATTTCAGTCTCAATTCCACCCAGCACAGATGAGTTCAGGGCCTGCCATCACAACTAAATTGCACTCGACTGTGACAGGTGTTTAATATAGCATAACACTGGATTAGATGACACTTTAATGAATCTTAGGGTGAAACGGGACAAATACACAAAGCAATTCAAAGAGAGAGAGAAAGCCACGTAGATGTTTCATGTTTTTAATGTTAAAATATAATTATTGTTATTATTCATGAATTTTCAAATGTATTGCTTTACCGTACAGCTGTTGAACTAGTAAAGCACATCCTTGATTATTTTGCCAAATTACAGTTATATACTTTACATTTCTGAATTGTGGATTGTGAATTCTGTTTTTTTAGTTAATAACAGTATTTTTTTAAACAAATGTTTGACAGATTTTTAAAATTTCCAGCCACATCATCTGACATATTTAGTACTAATCTTTTTTCAATATTATCTAAATAAGATAATGTAACAAATGAGACTTTATTTATCCCATATTTGGAAAATGATTTTGTAGCAGCTGATAAAATAATAATTAAAAAAATAGTCATCGTCACTATAATTATCATCGTGCATACTTATCATATACAAATTCATTTCAGTTCAGTTTTATGTATATAACGCTAAATCACAAACAAGTTGCCTTAAGGCATTAATATTATTCTGTACAGGCCTACAGTGATATAGAGAAGTGTTAGCATTAGTAAGATGAACTATTACAAAATCATCTAAGCAAATAAATTTTTAAATGATAACAAAATTTTAAAAAAGTGATAAATTATTAAAAGTTATACATTATGAGTATTAGTGCATGTGTTTTGAAAGATTTCTTGCATCGTGTATCATGTACCTGTAATCACATAGTAACACTTGCACTGAAAGCCTGAAAATTAAACCTGTGGTTTAGGCTTGAATTAATTTACCACTATGTGTTTATACACCACTCTGCAGTTTACCATTAGTCATTATTTATCTCTGGCTGTCTCTCTCCCCTCACCTCTAGCTGATTGCAGTTGCCCCTCCCTGAGCCTGGTTCTGCCTGAGGTTTCTTCCTGTTAAAAGGGAGTTTTTGCTTCCCACTGTTGCCAAGTTCTTGCTTATAGGGGGTCGTTTGAATGTTGGAGTTTTTCTCTGTATTATTTTAGTCTTTACCGTCAAATATGAAGTGCCTGGAGGCAACTGTTATTGCCATTTGGCACTATTTAAATAAAACTGAATTGAATTGAACCACTAATTTTTTAATGCTTCAGATGTTGCTCTAGCCTTCTCTTTAAGTTTATAGTGAAAACATAAATATCTGACTGAAATCTACCAAAAGAAATAAGAAATTGACACCACCTGGATTTTCTACCACTTATCTGAGTCTGAATCATGGACAGCAGTCTAAGGAGAAACTCCCACCTTGACCATTCAATGCAGAGGAGCAGCGACTCTACTCCCAAATAACCTTTTAAGGTTATTCTTAAGTTTTTTTCTCCGCTCTCAGAAACTCTGGCCATAGGTGAGGGTAGGAATCTGCTCCAATTTCACATCCAGTTCTCTCTTCACCAGACTGGTACAGTGTCTGCATCACTGCCGATGCCACACTAATCCATTTGTCAGTCTTCCGCTTTACCAAGATACATTCTAGCCACTTCAAACCATGCTAGTGTAATCTCAAGAGCACTGCCTCAATGAAGTCAAAGGAACCACATTACCTGCAGCAGCAGATAGATGTTCAGAAATTCTGTGCAGGAAAGTTGTAAATAGAATCAGTGGCAAAGGGCAGCCCAGGAGCGGTGTCTCCTCTGCTGGGAACAGGTCTGTCTTATTGCCAAGAATGCAAATCAAGCTCTCGAACACTAACAGGTCTGTCCAGCATCCTCCCCCACCACCTGGACCTACTCACCACCAGGTGGTTATCAGCTGACCGCTCTGCTCCTGTCTTTACCTGAGTATACAAGACGTACAGCCACAGGTCTAATGGTATGATTACACAATCGATCGACCTGCAACTTTGGACATCTTGGTGCCAATTACACTTTTAGAAATCCTTCTGCTGAAGCATGGTGTTTGTTATCTACAAACTGTGCATCTTATCATAGAAGTCCAACAAAAAAACACAACTTGGGTTCAGATCAAGAAGGGATGTAACTCCCAGTCACATCCCTTGAGGTCACACTCTCCTTGCCCATATGAGTTTACAAGTCCCCAGTAGGTCAGTGAAGTCCCAAACATCACTGGATACACTGAACTGTCATTTGTCCCATAAGTGAAAGCAACAGGCAGGACCTGTTCCCAGACCCAAAGGTGCAGGGGAGCAACTTCTTTGTCCACCAGGAAAACATACAGACACTGAACTGGGGGAAAACAAGTATAGCAGCCACTCTACTCCCGAATAACCAAAGCACCGAGTCCCTCCTACAAGTGGTGGGCCCACAGGAGGGAGGGCCCATGTATTGGTGTCTCTGGTGTCACAGTGAGACCCTTTGTTCAATAAACACTTGCTAAGAGGTTTAGTTATGGTTTAAAAAGTCACACTAATTATACATTTGCTTATTTAAGGACAAGTCCAAATGATGCAGTGCTCATTACACATAAAGAACAATGCAGGATTCCAATTCTTTAGCTGCCATTTACTGTTATTTAATTGCAAGGCCAAATTCTTTAAATTATTTATGCATAAATAAATGAGCAATTTCTACATATTCAGTATATCATAATATTCAGCCATTATTTGAATGACTGAAGTGCTTCAATCTCCTGAAGTGCATTCCTGGGTTTAGCCTTCTCAGCAGTAAAAATGTGAATCCAAAGTCAAAAGGTGTGATTGATCATGCTGTGGAAAATGAAACTCATGTGAATGTTTTTGCTTCGACATTCAGGGACATTTCCCAGTGGCGCCAGAGGAGGTTAGGCGGGTTAAGAATCTTAGCAGGACTGCTAAAGCCTTTTGGAGCGGCTCCTTATTAATCTCTCCCACACCCCCAGCAAGACATTAGCAATAGGTTTAGGCCGATTTACCTCGCCTGATAACGCCCCCGCCAGATTTTTCCAATCAGTCGTATACATGTGTACACAAACACAGATACAGAAAACTATATTTTATCTACACACTTGCAGACTCTGTCCATTTTGCTTTTTCTTTACTTTAAAAACAAGCAGCTGTTTTCCTTGCATGCATCTGTCTGTCTTCTTCACTTCCTCATTCTACTATATTGAACTCATTTTTGCTTATTTTGTATAAAGTTACATTTCTTTCATTCCTTTTTCTCAACTTCATCATTTCCACCCCTTTTTGGATGAAACCACCATTCTCGTCTCCAATTTTCTTTCTGCTCTAGCAATTTCCTTCATAGCTGTCTTTCTATCAATTTATTTCCTGTATTCTTCCTTCTCTATAATTTCCCATTTACCTTCATTTGATGGGTATTTGGGTTCTTCATCTTGTTTCTTCCTAAAGTCATTCCCCTTTTCTCTTTTGATTTTATTTCCTTGAACCATCCAATAAGGGAGGTGATTTATCACTGTTCTTGGCCTGCATCGACATAATGTGGCTTCTAAGTTTGATAGAAAAAAAAGGTTGTTGTGGCATTAGTTAAATATTGAAGTCTCACACTGAAGAGCAGGATTCAGACCCTGTGTAGTAGCAATGAGTTTTTCATCTTACATCTGTTTGTTTTCTCTCACTGGTAAATACAATGATTCTGTTATATTATGGTTTTGGTTTTCTGTAGGCAGCACACAGTTGTACAGTCTTTAATGTTAAACTCGGTTTTACACTGTGGACCAGTGTCACAAATAATGCAAAACTTTACTGCAACACCCTGGTGTGCTGAGATTTTTGGACTCTCTTTCACACCTCCGCTTGCCACCCCACCCCCTCAAATCCTACCATGGACACCCTGTGTGTTGGAGGGGTGAGTTAAGACCCCCCGACTATCCTGGATTATCCTTCATATAAGAGCCTTAGTGCTGGCCAGTACTACAGGACTACTGTCCACATCAACATACACTCTCTCTCACACACACGTGCACACACGTATGCAATCATATGCTGACCTCAGAGGAGGAATCAGGGCAGCAAGGATACAGCTCAGTGATAAGGAAAAATAATAATAGATAGGTCTTCATAAGTGTGTCTTTCAGCATCATGAATAAATGATTCTTCTTTGGACGTGTAATGGAGTTGCTTTCCTGTCCCTGATTTTAAAATTGTAGATTTTTTTCTAAGTCACTTTAGTTATTTGTGGATTAAAAATGTTGGAACAAAGAAAACAAACAAAAAAAACTTTAAATTGACAAACTCAGTTAGATAGTCAATAGAAATGTACTTAATGGTTCATTAATTTATTGTTGTTTGAAGCAAAGGTTCAAACATTTCAAATGTCACCTTCGTTTCTGGATAGCTATGTTGCAATTTTATAGACATTAGAATTTAATTATTTTCAGTAAAACAGATTTTTATGTACTTTCAAAAATGCAGCAATTGTACAAAATGTTAATATTCCCCATTAATGCCTGCGTAACTGCAGCACCCAGGTAACAACATAAGCTTTATGTACAGACGTCAGCTTGCATATATTGATGTGACAGCAGAGCTGAGTTATTGGTTTCATCTAAAATAATTTTTTAATACTAAAATAATTAAAAGAGGGCATAGTCATGTCTACATTTGCAGTTTAGCTATAATGACATTGACTGAAAACACATTACTCTGTTTTTGACTTTTCATTATCAAACATAAAATTGGCTTTAAATATTATTGTTGAGTAAAAAAGTCAAGAATCTTTATTGTCATCTTTAAACGAAATGATCCTACTTTTTAAATGTATGTTAGACAAGAGAGGAATTGTAGAATAAGTTGGTGAAGTGATAGAGTGTGCCCAGGGGCCAGAGAATGGTGATTGTAGCTGACTTCAGTAGGTGAAGTGAACAGATGTGATGAGGAGGTGTTGGGTAGATGTGGTGTTAAGGAGAGAAATGCGGAAGAGCAGATGATAGTGATTTTCCTAAAAGGATGGAAATGGCTGCTGTGAACACATAGTTGAAGAAAACAGAGTAACACAGAGCAACATATAAGACTGGAGGGAGGTGCACATCTTTTGCTGAAGGTGCAATCTGATAGAGATCGGAGACTGGGGAGAATGTAGCTAGGCAGAGTTGGATGGTAGACTGTAGGATGACTCTGGAAATCAAGAAGAGTAAGGGAGTGAAGGTAAAAGCAAAAGCTGAAGAAGGACGAATGTTGCACAGAGTTCAGGAATGAGTTGAGACATGATAGAAAACAGCCGGTAGATGACTGTGAAGGTACAGCTGAAGTGCTGAGAGAAGCTGTTGAGAAGGTGTTAGGTGTTTGCGCTGGACTGATAAAAGAAGACATCGAGGCTTGGTGGTAGAATGAGGAAGTACAGGAAAGTATCCAAAGGAAAAGGTTAGCAAGAAAAAGTGGGATAAGCAGAGAGGTGAAAAAAGTAGACAGGAGAGAGAGGTGGGTAAGGCAAAGATTAGTAAGGAGGAAGTGAAGAGGGTGAAGAATGGGAATGCAGTTGGTCCCAGTGACGTACCTGTGGAGGTGCGGAGGTGTCTGGTTACTCTTTTCCACTAGTACCTACTCAGCTCAACTACACTTTACTCTGCTTCAATCAATTTCCATTAGAACTGAGTACCACCTAATGTGTCTGGGGTCATTATAGCAACACCGCCAAAAGTCCTGTAATGTCATTTGTATGTAACACACTCACAACACAACAATGGAGGACGTTAAGGTGATTTTGCTCCTTGGTCTCTGGCTTTTTGTCAGACTCAGGGACTACGGTTGTTAAAAATGGCAGTTTTGATTTCTGTGAAAGAGACAATCTCATGACTTATTTGGTCACGCTACTGGCTAGTCGATGGCATGCAGTCTGTTGTCACATTTTCAGATCAACTCAGATTGCTTGGAACCCCGGTTGAGTAGGTACCAAAGAAAAACCTGGTACCAGGTACTACTGCCTCTAAAAACTGAGTCGAGCTGAGCCGAGCAGAGTAGGTACCTCATGAGTGAAAAAGGGAGAAGGCAGTGGACGTTTTAATCAAATTATTTAACACAGGAGAAATGAGAGTGTATGGTTTACAAAGAAAAACTGTACTGATGCCAATTTTCAAAAACAGAGCTCTAAAGATGTTCTGCAGCATTTGCAACGCCACCACAAGGATCAGTATGTTGTCATTTCTTGAACAAAAGCCTTGATAAAACTACGTACGTGGATATAAACTCAAATTCTGCTCCACATTCATCCAGGGCTATTACTTTTATATTAACAATAATAGTATTTGCTATTCAATGTAAGTTTCTCTTGCCTCGTATTTTTTAAAGAGTAAAATAAATTGTTCTTCCAAAATGTAGCACCACAGTTCCTTGCCACGGTCAGTATGATGAAGACATGGCCTTGAGGATGGTGGGTGTGTCATCAAACAGGCGACCAATGATCTGCTGCCATTGACTGAAGTGTACAACTTCATTTAGGAAAACGTCTCGTTCAGTTGCTGTGGAGGGTGTTGATTGATTTAAGCTCTCTCTCTCTCAGTGTGTGGATTTTTTCAGTTGTGTGTGTGTGATAAAGAGAGAGAGAGAGTGTTTGGGCGGAGAAGGCAGAGATTAAAGAGGCGGGGTAGTTGCTGTGCTTTGGCCAATGCTCTATGGAGGCCAGTCCTATAAAGCGCTGCAGCCGTGAAATGCATTTTATTGTCGCTTAATCCTCACACTGTGGCAGAGCCCCATTTCACACTGGATTGTGGGGGGGGGGGCTGTGTGTGTGTGTCAGTGAGAGAGTTTACGCGCTCACACTCCCCGGGGCCGTGGCTAATTGAACAAATTTGCACAGCAGGGGTGGAGGCACATGCACTGCAGGAGATTTGATTTATGAGCACTGAGGCTGGAGACACTCACACATGTACTGACAAAGATGGCACATCTGTGCAAATAAATGAATATATAGCATTTATTATATGCATACACATTTCTTTCAAATCATCAAAGACACACTTACAAGCAAGAACGTTCTGGTGTTAGATAGTAATAAAGTGCAGTCACCACTGGATTGTTTACCTGAAGTTAAAAAAAAACATTCCAAAAAAGTTTCAAAATTGCAACAAAAACTAAAATCTGTAATTTGGTCATTTACTTCAACTTTAATTAATATGGCAAATGAGCAAAGATTTTCAGGGTCAATACCAAACACTTGGGCAGAGGCAAGTTTACCCCAGGCTCTCTCTCCAGGCTCTCCTACTTTGTGCAGAATGAGGCCTAGTATTGTCCTGCTGACACAGACAATGTCTTGATGGGAGCATATGTCTCTCTAAAATTTCTATGTAAGTCTCTGCATCAATGGACTTTTTGGAAGTAATTTATTATCGTTTTTGCCCCCCCCCCCCAAAAATGGCAAATAAAGCTACAATAAAAACCTGCTGTAAGTGGCTAAAACTGGTTTTCATGTACTATAGCAGCGGTCCCCAACCCCCGGGCCTCGGACCGGTACCGGTCCGTGAGTCGTTTGGTACCGGGCCGCGAGAGTTGAGGCTCAGGTGTGAAATGTATGGTTTTCAGGGTTTTTATCGGTTTTCAGCGTTATTTTGTTATCGTTTTTATCGTTAACTCGGTTTTCCTGGGTCTTTTCACGTGTGTTATGAATAAATCTTCTTTTTTTCGGTACCGGTACTAGTTTTATTTTGTTGTATTTATCCGCGACACCTTAAAAGCCGGTCCGTGAAAATATTGTCGGGCATAAACCGGTCCGTGGCGCAAAAAAGGTTGGGGACGGCTGTACTATAGGATCTATAGTATCTATTTGTTCTGATGACACTGTCAACAGGATACAGCTGTGGATTAACAACATTTAGGTCACTTTTTTAGTTTTTTACAATTCCAAGCTCCTTTATTGTAAAGTTTCATAATTCTCTACATGTTTTTTATTGTTGACAGGTCTGCACTGCACGTCGCTCAGAAGTCATTCCATAGAAACAGTCTGTAGACCTGTGCAACTGGAATTTATCAACTTTATCAAAAACACTTTTCAAGTGAAGCAAGTTTGCACCCCACACAATTTGACAAAAGACAAAACACTATCTGAGCATTCAATTCAGTTCAGTTTTACTTATAAAGCACCAAATCACATCAGCAGTTGTCTCAATGGGTTTATATTGTAACGTAAAATGATGTTATCAAAGCTGCTGATATTATCATTCCGTACAAATCTAATAATGAGAAAGACGTTTTAGACTATTTGAAAATACTCTAAGTAACCCTACTACAGAATACCTTAAGAAGTTACAAATGCTACTAGAAGAGGGTGATCTATCTCTGCAACACACTCAGCATTTTTACTTCTTTAAAAGCTTTTTATATATTTTATCCAAGATACACAAGAATCCACAGTAACCACAGGGAGACTTTAGTGTCCAGGATTAGAAGACCTGCTACCCACTCTAAGGTCCTATATCATGGACAGCTCTCAGTGTTTGTTTTTTTGTTTAAAACAATGTTTTATTGACTTTTTGGAAACAAGACGAACAACAACAAATAAGCACAGCCAAATGCAAACAGAAAGGAAAAAAACACAGGTACATGAGTTACAAATGTACACATCTGGGTCAGAATATGTACAGTATTCCACATTTAAAGTCAAGGGAAAGAAGAGAGAGAAAAAAGGAAAAATACAGACAATTATTATGTTTAAAAACAAAATGTGATCCCGTTTATGTAATAGCTCGGCAAGTTCACGAGGTAGGTGATCAAACAAAGGCCGTCATATCCTATAGAATGCATCGCAGTTGCCCTTTATAACGGCACTAAGGCGCTCCATTGGGAACACCTTGAATGTTTCTCTGTACCACTGTGTAACAGTGGGGGGGGGGGGGGGGGGGGGGGGTCGTCTCTGTATCCATTGAAACAGTACACATTGCCTCGCTAAATGTAAAAGTTTACATAATAAAAGTATTTGTACAGAAGACAGAGAGAGCCTTCTACAGATAGATCCAAAAAGAAGAGCACAGGGTTCAATGGGATTGTCTGGTGAAAGATTGAGTTTAGCTCTATAGCAATATTTTTCCAAAATCTAACAATTAAAGGACATTGCCATATGCAATGGCAGTAAGTCCCCACATCCGTTTTGCACAACTCTGTGTTTAATTTTTCTTTAGGAACTACCACCAATAAGCCCAGATAGTCACGTGTATAGTTATGTGCACGTTGGACATCTCTGTAATACAAATATCGACCATGGAAAAAGTCTTGCTTTAACACAAGGCCCTAAAAAAATCTTCTGCCGCCTTTTTTTTAAACTATGCCTGTTTGTAGAAGTCATGGAAGACCAAATGTTTTATAATCAAATCCCCTCATCCTCTGCAGATTTACCTTCTGTCGTCTCTAGTATTATTCTTGAGGTATCTAATTATTTGCCAACTTTTTAGCAGTGATGAATCCCTCTCCATCTTTACTTCTGGCAAGTCCTCTACAGCGATCGTGCTGTATTTCATCACCTGTTGCCACTGAATCTGATTAACTGTCAAATTTCAATAAAGTGCTTGAAAAACAAAGCATCTCAATAGGAGCTGTTTTATTCCTTCTTAAAATAGCAGTGAGGAGCAGTCATGACAAATTGTCTGATGTCTTCACCCCATCATTTCCATCTAAACGAATGCAGACACATGTTGCATGTTCAGCCCAGTGACCCCCCAGTGTAGTCAACTGCTGGGTGGTGTTTATTGCTGTGTTTTGGACTGGTGTGAGCTGCCTTGTTGACTGGTTTTTCTCTGCTCTCTCATTATGCTGCTTTGATGCTTCCACTGACACTTTGGTCAGAGTTTCCAACACCACAGCCGTGCTGTTTAAGGACAGCGCTCTATGCGTGTATTTGTGTGCGTTAGACTGAATGTGTATCTGTACACCGTGGTAGCTGGGTACATGAACCAAACAAAGTAGTGGCCACGCCAGCATCTGGGTCCCAGCCTGCAGAGTCATGGTGTCAAGGCGGTAAACACACACACACACACACACACACACACACACACACACACACACTGCAGAAAATCAGTGTCACATTTAGCTTGGCTCTCTCCCAGCCCTTCCCTGTCATTTACTGTATTAGCTGTGGTCTCAGTGCTGAAATGGCTCATTATGTGGGCTGTGTTAGTGTGTATGTATATGTGTGTGAGAGAATGTGTATGTGTGTGTCTGTTTGTATGTATGAATGTGACTGATTATACTCTGTAAGTGTGTTAGCGTGTGTGTCTGCACGAGTGAGTCAGAGAATTGTGTGCGAGTATATCCGAGTGTGTGCGTACATTTGTGTGTGAGATGCTGTTGTTGTTTGTCTCCCCACACCACCACAGTGCTGGCCGCACACCCTTTGATGTATCTGTGTGTCTGTGTGTGTGCACGCGCGTGCATGAGTGTGTCTTGATGTTGTGGCCACAGTGGATGACAAGACGTCCTGCTCTTTCTCAGCAGGATCCTTCCTGCAGCTGCCTGCACACGCACACACACACTCACACAGGGTCCATCTGCACATGGTTACCTTACCCTACTGGCCTTATTCATCTTCTCGTCTCTTCATTCTCTCTTCAGTCAGGAAGTGACATCATTCTTGATTATTTCTCTGTCTTAACCTTACATTACAAAGGTCATTTCAGTGGCTTTGAATCCAACTTCAATTTGCTGTGAACCAAACATTCATCTCTAGGGAGCATTATGTACTAATTTTCAGTATATTAAATATGAGATACGGTGCCATGAAATATTCAAAGTATTTTCTTTTTCCCCACAAACTGTATTCTCAGCAGGGTGGGTAAATGTATTTAGACCACCATGCAACACAAAAAACATAAACCAAAGCTAGACTAGTGACTAATGAGTGCATTGAAGCCCCAGACTAAATGAAATCTGTCTGCATTTGCAGCACTTTGAGGCAGGGTGACCCCACAGCACCTACAGTGTTCGGTAGGAGGGAGAAAAACAGAAGCACATGTGCCCGTTTTCTCCAGCATAACAGCATTTTCTCTGTTTTTTTCCACAACAGAAACTCTTTCCAAAGGGAAATATGCAAGTTTTATTTAATATTTGCATGACTTCATCTTGAAGTAGTTGCCAAGAAAAAAAAAGTAGAACTTGCACATCAAGGTTGGGAGTTAATATCTCGTATGAGTAACTTTATTCTTCAGCACAGTCTGAACTCTCTTAGATGAGATTTACTGTATTTTTTTAAGGAAATGTTCTGGAATCGTTCTTTAGGCTTCTTTGGGTGTCGGCTGCCTTTTCTTCCACTCTCTGGCAAAATGATCCCACAGTGCTTCAATAATTTTGAGGTCGGGGCTCTCATGACACAAATCCATGGCTAATAGTGTTGTATTGTGTGTTTTTATAGTCGTGTACTGTATGTGTTTGCTGTATTGGCATTGTGTCTGGAATCATTGTCATGCAGTAAAATGAAGCCACTGTCATTCAGACTCTTTCCATTTTGTATTGCATTGAAATCTGCTGGTGCATTTCTCTGTTCTAAATTCTATCAATTTTGACAAGTTCCCCGACACCATTGGCTAAAGTCCTGCACCAAACCACGACAGAGCCACCACTGTGTTCACAGATAGCTGTACACACTCACTGTTGTACCTCTATCCTCACCTCAGAATTTACTGATAATAATGTGAATCAAAAACTTCAAATTTGGATTCATCGCTTTTTAAGATTTGTTGCCACTAATTTTCAATCAAGCTCTTGTTTAATTTGGCATACCTCGGCCTTTTCTCTCCCTTGGCTCAACTGAAGGACCAGATGTATCTTTCAGGTCCTGTTTTATGTCTTTGCTGGATTTTTTGGTATTTCATACGGAAATTAATTCAAACTGTTACTTATAAACAATATATATATATATTATATATATGTGTGTGTGTGTGTGTTTGTTCATTACATATGTTTGGTTTCACAAGTGTTCAGTTGCTAAACAAAAAAAAAGAAAACATGGTCAGGTACGAGGACTGGACTGAAAAATTAGTTAAAAAGGACAAATTCTGCAAACACGTCAGAAAGTCGGAGAACTGTTGCTCAAGAGAAGAAAATTAGTCTGCCCCCTTGGAAGCAATTTATTTAAAAAATCAGTCGTTACTCAACACTTTTGCATAACACTCTATATAATAATAATGTTACAATATTGTTATTTGGCCTTTTATGCATACACTATCATGCAACCGTTGCAGATGTTTGTATTGAGCTTTTGCTATCATTCATTGTGGGTGCACGATGGTAATTGCTTGCCATACTGAAAAAACTGGAGGCCAGTGGAACAGAAGTTTTTCTCCATTAATCCCATAAAACAGTTTAGTGTTTGTTTCTGATCACGTGGAGATGTAATCAATCCCTCTTCACTTATGACTAATTATTAACTGTCACATTGTGGTATTTTCTCAGCTTTCAAGTCAGGCTCTGTTTTGTAATAATGGCAAAAATGTTTTCCTCTTTTATCTTTGAGTCTTTATGGGTGTATATCTGTGGGCAGGTTTTCATAATTCAAAAGTTTTTCAACCATGAAAGATTTTTGTGTAGTTAACATTAAAGTAAAAGTTGGGTTCAAAAACGAGTGCTGGGCAAGTAAAACTTCCCCTTCCCCTGGAAGCAGAGGGACCCAAGAGGCTCATGGCCTCTTTCAACTTTACACTTTGCACTTATACAATATATAACACTGAGACTCTAATGTATAATATATATTCAGAGCCCCCCATATAAAGTATCCTTAGCTAGTGTATAAATATATAATATTTCGAACAATGCACGTGTTCTGAGGATTCACTGGAGGCTGAAGCCTATGTCAGCGCTCACTGGGGAAGATAAGATACCCTAAATAACAAATGTCTGATTATTATTGAGCACGGTTTATTATTACTTTATTTTTAAGTTGTCGAAACTATTTGTTTTAATCATTTGTGTTCAACTATCCTGTTAAAATAAAAGTTTTATTGTCAACCCAACAATATACACTCAAGTATACAGTGGGACCAAATATCGTCCTCCTGGATCAAAGATGCAAACTGTAAAAATAAAATGAAAAAATAAAAAAATTCAAATATACAGAAATAAGATAAACTAAGATTAAGTACAGCAGTATTGTACTTGAATAGAAACAGAATAAGAATAGAAAAGAATGAGAATAAATAAATACACAGTTCTCAATCATAATTAGTTAAACAGTTCTGCATCCATCATTACAACACTGATTAAATAAATGTGAAAGTCAAAATAAACACACACACACACACACACACACACACACACACACTTTGCTCTATTTAACGTCTGTAAAAGCTTGTAAATATCAGTTTAACAAACTTCACAAATCCACCACAGCCACTGGCTCTTTGATGCTGCCACTGATAGCTTTGGTGTGGGTCTAACTGTATTTCCACATTTGTGTGTGTATGTGCGCTCCAGTCTCGGGAGAGGCACAGCTCGTTGATTTTCTCAATGGAGGCTGTCTCCTGCACTTGGCCATATATGCACGTGTGTGTGTGTGTGTGTGTGTGTGTGCGTGTGTGTGTGTGTCCATGCGGACTGTGAAAACAACCTGCCGGTGGGTTGCATTATATCTTGGCTTTCAAGTATATGCAGTTTCCTATCAGTTCGGTCCATCTAGTTTCCTTTTTCAGATTGCTACAAATACACATGAACAAACACACTTCCTTGTGTGTGGGTGGATGCATGTGTTTGCATGTCGCCCCTCCAGGATTTATTGTTGTTCATCACTGTGGCCCAAAGTAAATGGATGACGTATTAGCCTTGTTTTCTCTCCTCCTATTGTCTGCAGATCATCTGGAAGTGTTTTAAAGGCCAATGGCTCTCAAGTGCGGGACACTGAATCATTCAGAGACTTCACATAACAATATTTCCATTGTTTATTTGTCTTTTTTTTATGTCAGTGTTTTCTCCCCGTCTGGTTGGAGGGGGAAAAAAGGAAATCAAGAGGAGCAGGGGATTAGTTTGTACAAGAATAAAATTGTTGTATCCTGGATTTTTGCTGGTCAGTGGTCAGTCTCATATTTCTTTTTATTTCTTTTTTAAATTCTTTGCTAAGAGCATCTCTGAATTATCAGCTTTTGTTGAATTTCAAAGACACCCAGCTCTCTCTATCTCACACGCACACAGCAAATAAAAAATTCAAATATTATAATACATCATTATAAAAAAATTTTCTTTTTAGATGTAAAAACTACTTTAAAAGTTTAGCTTTTTTGTAAAATTATCTAAATCTTGTGTGTATATAGTGTGTGTGTGTGTGTGTGTGTGTGTGTGTGTGTGTGTGTGTGTGTGTGTGTGTGTGTGTGTGAGAGAGCAGTAAAAAGACACCCTGCATGTGTGTGAGTTTGTCGGTCTTCTTGCTTTGTAAGCGTGCAGTAGGTGGGAATTATTCTTTGTGTATGAATGAATGTAACCATTTTTGTGTGCATGTGGCTGCTCATCCCGCCGTGTGTATGATTGTGTGTGCATGTGTTTGTGTTGGCTGTGGCCAGCGGAGATCGATGGTCTGTAAAGTGGATTCCTTATTGGTCTGTTTGCTTTGGCAGCTCTTGAAAGAAGCCCACTGATTATACTCCCAGATGTGTCACACACATGCACGCACACACACACACTGCTCACTGTTTCTTGCTTTCATGTCAGTGTACGTATATGTGGAGCAGACAGAGGGGGGTATACATGCTTACCATCCTTCAAGCTTTTGTGATCTGGCAGGTTACATCCTCACATCTTCTCAGATACTCGCTGTTTGTCTCTTTCTCACACATACACACAAATACACACTTAATGGAACACAAAATGGCAACACTGTGACACTGTTATCCATTGGAAAAGTAAATCACCGGCAGGAGAGATGGCTTCTGCAGCAGTGTAAGACATCCTTGATGTAGGGAAGTTTACATTTTATGAGCGAGGTGCAGGTGGAATGGTGCAAGGCTAAGAAGATGCCATGTCATAGACTGTATCAAGCCAAAACATGGAAACGGTCACTGGTCACTACTTTGACACGCAATCGCTTCTTGAGTGTTATTACACATGACTAAAGCCCAGGGCTTCCTGGTTAGCATGCTAGCTTCAGTAAATATCTGGCCAGTACAACATATACTGTGAGGGAAAAATGATTTGAACCCCAGCTGATTTTAGAAGTTTGCCCATTAACAGAGAAAGGATCAGTCTGTAATTTTAATAGTAGGTTTATTTGAACAGTGAGACACAGAACAATAACCAAAAAATCCAGAAAAATCCATTTCAAAGAAGTTATAAATTAATTGGCATTCGCGTCATGAATTAAATAAATATTTGATCCCTTTTTCAAAACGTGCTTTAGTACTTGGTGACTTGTGACTTGGAGGTCAGACGTGCACTGTAGTTGGCCACGTTTTGCACACATCTCAGGGGGGATTTTGTCCCACCACTTTGCAGATCCTCTACAAGCCATTAATGTTTCAGGGCTGATGTTTGGCAACTCGAACCTTCAGCTCCCTCACAGATTAATGTCTCGGCCACTCCAAGACCTTAATATGCTTCTTTCTGAGCCAATCCTCTGTTGCTTTGGCCGTGTGTTTTGGATCATTGTCATGCTGGAATACCCACCCACTACCCCTTTTCAGTGCCCTGGCTGAGAGAAGGAGGTTCTCACCTAAGATTTAACAGTCCATGGCCCCATCCATCCTCTCTTTGATGGCGGTGCAGTTGTCCTGTCCCCTTGGCAGAAAAACACCCCAAAGCATAATATTTCCACCTCCATGTTTGATGGTGGGGACGGTGTTCTTGGAGTCAAAGGCAGCATTCTTCCTCCTACAGACATGGCGAGTTGAGTTGATGCCAGATAACTTGATTTTGGTCTCCTCTGACCCCAACGCTTTCACCCAGTCCTCCTCTGAATCATTGAGGTGTTCAGTGGCTGAAAAGTTATTTTACGGTTCTTCCATTTGTGAGTAATCACACCAGCTGTTGTTACCTTCTCACCCAGCTGCTTGGCGATGGTCCTTTAGCCCATCCAGCCTTGTGTAGGTCCACAATCTTGTCCCTGACATCCCTGGAAAGCTCTTTGTTCTTGGCCATGGTGCAGAGTTTGGAATCTAACGACTTGAGAAGGCTCGTCAGCTCGTTACCTGCATAAAATACACCTGAGAGACAGAAATCTTGCTGGCCAAATACTTATTTTATTCATGAAAATGCAAATTAATTTCTAAGTTTTTAAAAATGTATTTTCTGAATTTTTTGCTTGTTGTTCTGTCTCTGTCTCTAAATAGACTGATCATTTCTGTGTTAGTGGGCAAACTTAGAAAATCAGCTGGGGTTCAAATCATTTTTCCCTCGCTATATGTCTCTGGGATAACATTGTATTTCTTAATTCATTATCAGTACGTTTAAAATTTTGAGCATTTAATTTAATTTTACTAAGTTATGTAATTATTATTAAATACATTTATTGAGGTAAGCAAAATGGACTTATATAGTGCCTCTGTACTCTTCTGAGCACTCATTCACCTAATCACACACATTCATACCACATCATGTCTATGTGTAAGTGCTTTTTTACATTCAAATACATTCACTGCCGATGGATGAATCGGGGGAAAATTGCAGCTCAGTATCATTATGCGAACCAGAGGAGTCGGGGATCAATCCACCGACCTTCTGATTATTAAACAACCAACTTACCACTAGAGCCGCTGACCTCTACGTTAGAGTACATCAGTAATTACAGTGACTTATTATAGTTTTGTCAACTAATATTAATTAATAATTAACTAAACCTCAATTTTTAATCCCACAATTACGGAAAAGGTATAAAAACAAACAAAGAAACAAACAAAAAGGATGTAACATTTTAATTTCAAACTTTTACATTTATTTTAAAATTACATGTTATTCAGAATGTTGGGCATTTTTGAATTTATTTTTGTTGCACTTTTTCCGATGTTGATGTTGTCTGTTTTGTTCATTTTTAATCTAAGTTAAGCTGTATATTGGTGGATGGTGGCATGTGGAAGTGACTGTGACAGTGAGTGGCTGTGACAGGACCTATGTGCTAATGTGGTTAGCATGGAGTCCCTGCCTCCCTCCAACATTTCATGTCAATATCAATGTAAAGAAGCTTTAACTGCAGCAGAATAAGGCAAGATAGACACTGAGTCAAAAACCTTTGTTGTGTGTATTTAATGTGTGAGCATGTGTGTATTTAGTGTTTCTAACCAAGCTCTCTCTCTGTGTGTGTGTGTGTGTGTGTGTGTGTGTGTGTGTGTGTGTGTGTGTGTGTGTGTGTGTGTGTGTGTGTGTGTGTGTGTGTGTGTGTGTGTGTGTGTGTGTGTGTGCAGCCCAATAAAAGCGTTGCTTCTGACATTTTTACTGCAGGTAAGTGGAGGGTAAATTTATGATGCTTGTTTAGAGGCCTGGGGAACCTTGCCTCGCAATGGGGTTGGACGCATGCACACACACACACACACACACACACTTTTAAATTTTAATTTTAATTTTTCAGCTCTAGTCTAATTATTTACATGTTATTTACATAGCCCAACAACTTCTTGCAAAGAACCACATTCTCTTGCCACTTTTAAGTTTCTACACAGATTCACAGCACAGACCTTGCTTGACTTGACAGTCTTTGCCAAGTTAACTAGTAAGCTGTACAATGAGCAGAAATGTTATTACCATCCTTCAAATGTGTCAAAATGTTCCCAGACATGATGCTTGACATTTGACTGCATGGGGTGACAAAAGCACCAACAGAAAGTCACAGAGATATTGGAGCAGATGGGAGAGGAGCAAAGAGTAGCTTATAAAAAAATAGAACAGGCAAAACAAAGAAATTAGAGGGAGAGTAGAAGAGGCCATTCCCAGGTGGCTGCTTGGCTTCCAATACAATTCTCCCCAAACTTGATGAGGAAATGAAATGGCCTGCCCCCTCCTCACTCTACAATATGATTAATTCTCTGTAAGATGCTTGCTTTTAGACCCAGGAGAGAGTCACGATAATGGAGGATTTATTCCCTTAGAATGAAGAGGCTCGTGGAGTAGAGCTGCCTGTTTCATAATGTTTTCTCGCCACCTGAGCTGGTTCTCTCGCTCTCTCCTTCTGTCCACATCCTTGTTTCTGTCATCTTGTCACTCCTAAGTCTTGTGTTGCTTGCCATGCTTTGTAAAACAGGATGGAGTACACGATGCATGATATTTTTGTAAAACTACTTAGATGCTGGATTTTAGAGAACAGGTGCTATAGAAGCGTGCCTTAACCTGCAAGCAAAGCAGCTATACATGTCTCAGTCCATCCCCTCTGGCCCTCTCTGTTGTGTGATAAGGCCAGCTTAGGGACACATTAGGCGAGGCAGGGCGTTAAGATCAAATGGGATTGTGGAGGATTTCCAGGAACACAGGGCTGTGGCTTTGGTGCTGGGAATCCTCTTCGTTTACCCCCCTGAGAGGAAGCCAAGCAAAGTACAGTATTCATCTCTACTATTCAGACCGCACGCCAAAGCATGCACCACCACGCCTCTGTCCAGCCTGTCATCCAGAGCAGAAGCAAGTCAACAGAAAACAAACTGTGGGCTCCCTCATCAAAGTTTGGTTTAGGCACCAAAAACCACTTGGTTGAGGTTAGAGAACCTTCATAATACAGTGTACTCAATCAGAACCACTTGTCAGCTAGTCATATAACTTTGGAAACCCCCGTCCCCTGACATGTTGCTTTCAGAAACCAAAAGTCCAACAATCACCCCCACTTCAAGCGGCGATTGGCCCGCTGTGTGGAGGTGAGAAGGGAGCGGGTTTGAACTTCACTCTGCATTTTATTTCTGTCCTTTTTTATTGCATATATGCAGTTGCCACACAAAAATAATACACAGGAATAATGCTGTGTTTAGGCTGATTTGATCCAAATTTAGGAGCACATATATCCCCAACAATGAATATAGGATTGCATTCCTACCTGAGAAAAACTTCTTGAAAAGAGAGCTCTGTCAGGGGTCTCGACAACTTTGACATTTGGTTAAAACAGAAATGTGAAAAGGTGTTTTTTTCCATTTGTTGAAAAACATGCTTCTTTTTCTTCTTTATTTATTCTCTTCTGGGGTTCCCATAGTGGATCACTTGTGTCCTCTTTTGTCACATTCACCCTGTCCATGTCCTCTCTGATCCATAAACTTACTCAGTGGTCTTCCTCTTTTTCCTCCTAACTGGCACCTCTGTCTTTAACATTCCTTTTTCAACTATATCCACTAGCCTTCATCTACACCTGTGGAAACCATCTAAGGCTTCCCTCTATAACCTTGTCTTCAAACCACATAACTTGACCTGTACCGGTTGCCTGAGCTGTGTTATTCATTTCTGTTCCGGTCCATCTTGGTCACTCCCAACAAAAATCTTGACATATTCAACTCTGCCGTGTGGTCTTAACCAATTATAGATTATAGATTTCTTTTATTTCAGGATTCTTTAAATAGATGTTTTCTATAGGCTTTAGGACCATTTGCAGAGGAATGGTTTCCCTGAATAATTTCAGTCAGGATTAAGAGCTCATCGCAGCGCTACTGAATGTTACTAATCATCTTTTTATGGCCTCAGACAGTGGACTCCTCTTTGTGCTGATTCTTCTAGACTTCAGTACCACTGATCACAACACTTTATTACAGACACTATAATACACGTCTATATTAAAGGAAATGTGCACACTAATTTGAATCTTCCTCAAGCACAAAAGTTGAATCCCTAGAAAACTATGCATAAATGTATGTGAATGTATGAAGCTAAATGACGTGTGTGGGATACTTCCAAAAGAAGTGAGTTAAATGCACTGCCATTAACAAAGCTTTTCATCTAATATGGATTACTTAAGTAATAACAACATGCAAGTACAAGCTAGACGATTAGCTCATATTAGGGTATAACATTTGCTACAAAGTGAAACATAAATTGAAAAAAATTCGAGCCTGGTCACAGTGGCACATCATACGGCCACGTACTGGATCATCCAGTGAAATGTCCACATTCGTGGTAGCTTACTTTGACTTTAACAGGAATACAATATTTCTGCTGTTTGCTGTGTAATCAACCTACCAAAGGTTACAGTTACTGTCACTGTAACAACATTCCAAAAGTGTAACATTGTGTCTAATAGTGTTCTAAACAGCTGTGCTATGTGCTGCTATCTGATAGGCCTTTCAGACTTATATATCTTCTACTCAAATTGGCTTTCCTGGATCCTATTTCACTTTTTTTTCTTACTGCAGCCCTAAACAGTTTGCCTGCACCAATCCAGCCCTTTGTGTTGTTTTAATACAGAGCTGTTTTCTGTCTGAGTGCCTACTAAATGCCACAGTTTTTCATTTCGGGCTTTTGAATAAATGACCACTGCCTTTTTTCATTTCTTATGGGGACCTATTGTGGCATCATAGAACACTATGCTGTATTTCTACCCAGTTATGGAGGTTGGGGGAGGGGGTGGATTGTGTATGAGTAAGTCAGTTTTGTAAATAACACTAAAGGTATTTATTTGTGCTGCACTGCATCTCCAGTAAACAGTGGATAACACTAGTTTATATTTGGATTGGACTACTTCCCAGAAAAAATATTAGAATCAAGGCGAAAGAATGACGGCAAGGAAGGAAGTGAACAAATTCTGTGTGATTGATAAAGGCCTGTGACCCTTTCACACACAGTCTGTAACACACAAATGACTGGGCATGCACACACACTTATAGTCACATACACTTACACACACAGGCGGTGACACACACAAACCCTGTAATTGAATATCGTGCAGAAAGCAAACATTCTCCTGTAAACATATCATCTGTCACCTCTACAGCTTAATCCATATTCTTTATGCCAAATGGAGAAACACACCCGCACACACACAACCCTGCAGCCTGTCAAACAAACAAATGAGGCTGGAGCCCCTGTGAAAGTCATCACCATGACCATCCCAGCTTCATCATCACGTTAGCCTGCTCCATTACACAGCAACACGATCCAGCCTGAAATCAATTAGCTGGCCATGCTAGCACTGTGAAGTGTACACTCCCCAATCTTTGTTTTGGTTTGATGGAAAACAATGTCTAGCGCCCAGAAGGGAATTTTAGTTGTGTGGGCGCCACGTCTCTGACCAGATGAAAGATGCTTTGTACTGGTTCTGCGATGACGCTGAGTGAGGGAAAATGATGACTTTGGTTGTTTGTTTATCTGCAGTGTAGTTTCAAGAACTGATAAAACATTTCCAATAATGTTTCTTTTTTGTTTTAAATCACAAAAATTATGTCAGTACGATAGAGCGTCATTCAATCGACCTAATACCTGCAAAGATTTTAATGATGTGCTTGATTCATGCAGATCATTAGTTAATGAATTAGATAAGTAAAATGTCATTTAGACAAAAGACAATGAAGTAAAGTTTCAACACACAATATGGGCACTATACAACCAACCAGAGTAGCAATTAATTAGCTGTTAAAGTGTCTTTATTGAAATCATAATGGCCTTTTGCCAGATTTAATTGCAGACTTTGTATTTTAATAGACAAATTAAGCATGGCATGCCAATAGGCGAGAAATGTCTTTGGTTCCACAGCATAGAGCTCTGATTTTTTCATCAGAATTAAATATTTTACAATAATCACCATTTGTTTTACTTATAACTCAGCATTAGTTAAGTTTGGCATGTTAATCGCCAACTTAATTTTGCTGATTTTTGAGAGAACATAACGGTGCACACTTTTAATCCTTAATTGAATTCAATTCAGGCACTTTACACTATTAGAAAGAAAACCCCAGAGAAACCCCCAACAATCACACAACGCCCTAGATGTACGCACCTGACAAGGAAAAACTCCCTTTAAACAGAAAGAAATCTGTGGTACAGGCTCAGGACGTGGGCAGCCAACAGATAATACTTCTTTTAGGCTGATTTATATTCGCTATGTTGCTGCCAAATTAAGCTACTGCTTTCTTCTTTCAAGAATAAGAAAATGAACATTTTAATTAAACTAATGTATTAGAAACAAAATAAAACAAAAAACGAAATGAAGGTTTCAGAGTGACCTGATCAAAAGTCTGGACTGAAATCTGAGATGCTGTGGCATCACCTTAACCCTTTATTTACCAAGGGTCTGTTGACCCGTCGATTTTACAAGCATTTTGTAATTTACCCTAACTCCATTACTATTTGTGCTAGAGACAAAATTCAGATGGTTTCAGAAGGAAAATAAGTTGCGCTTTAAACCGATTTGGTGTATCATAGGCAAGGCAAGGCACTCACAAGGTACTTCTGTCTGACCATGCACAGGTGCGCTTCACATTATCATAATCCTCATTTTGGGCTAGAAAGAAAATTCAAATGGTTCCTAAAAGATGAGAACTTTGTCTAATATTAACATTTTCTTAATGATATGAAACATAGAAGTGTGATAAATATTAAAAAAAAATCAGGAAGGGGACAAATACTTTTTCACTACACTGTATGTGCTGTTTCATGTAGAGTAGAATAGAATAGAATAGAATAGAATAGAATAGAATAGAATAATCCTTTAATTGTCCCACAAGGGGAAATTTGGTTGTATCAGCAGCAAAAACACACATATACAAACAGAGCAGGACACAGAACAGAAGCACAATTTTTACATATTTACATCATGGACAATAGTTACCAGAGCAGAGTACTGTACAGTTGTTTAAATTAGCGTACACATAGTGTGCAAACGGAGCAGGATACTGAAAGATGTTTAAATAGTTAAGAATATTTAGAATAATTAGAAAAGTGCAGATTGTTTACTGTACCTGTGAAGTTTACCCGTACCCTTTCCATGAAGTGAAATGTTGTGTTTTTCATTTTCTTATTAAATTTTGCACCTCTTCAAGGAACTGGACATAAAGTGAGTAACAACATATGCCAAGAAAAAGCATGATTGATTGTGACACAGTTAGGACGACACTGACATCTTAGAATTGTAACTCGGCAGCATGGCGGTTGAATAATCACAGGAAGGAAACAACACTCGGAAAGACGTGTCACAGCAGCAGCGATACAATTCAGAATTCTTGCTCAAATCTTCCGAGGATGGAAGATTGAGCCTGCATCAAGACATTTTACTCAGGCAACCTTAATTTTACTACTCGTTTCACCTCCACGCCATCTTTTCCTGCAACAGTCATCAGTGCAGCAGAACCTTTAAAAGACGTAGGCACAAGCCATGGCAGCATGACCGACTGCCTGCCTGATTTGGACACAAAGCTCTTTACAACAGGTTGGCAAAAAAGAAAGCAGTGCTATTTTTACTCTATATGTGCCAAACAAGCATGTCAATACAGTAAGTCCCCTAATCACAGTCAGCTGTTCTCTATCAGCACATTGACTTATTTTCCTCTTCCTTGGCTCTTTAAATCTGCAGTAGGCGTGAGTCAGAAATATACTCCAAATTTTATCTGCGACATAAATCTATTTCATGTCTCACTTGAACGTTCGTGTTTCTGTTTGTGCGAGTTGCACATAAACATCTGACAACTGTTTGCCGCTGCTTCCTGTTTGTGGCCTCATATTTGAACCCTGAAAAGATTTGTTTCGTACTTGTCATTGTCTTGTGCTACATGTTCTCAAAACCAGATTTTTTTTCACCACTGCAAAGGCATATTTTTGGAAGTTTCTAACTATAATTCTGATTGGCTGTCTAAACAGTATCTGTGATCTCTTGAACTGTAACTGTAACTATCCTCATAATCTGGTTTTGGATTTAAAAGTGCCCAGAACCCTACAATAAATATGACACTGCATGCTGTACAAACATTTCAGTCGTTTGGGTCTCAGGCTGACATTTGACAGAAATCTGCAACAAACGTCATTATTACAACTTTTGATCAGTTGTAGGTCAGACTTGGGCTTCAAGGAAACCTCTGTTTGGTCGCATGTGAACATGGGAGGAGGTGATGCCAAGAAGGACACCATAGATTACAGTTAAAACCTCATACTGAGCAAAGAAGTGGTGTCTAATTTGGAACACCTCAAATTAACTTAGTGGGTGGTAGTGTGTGCATGTGTGTGTGCGAGAGAGAACGAGAGAGAGTGTGTGTGTGTGTGTGTGAGACAGAGTGTGTGCGTGTGTCGGGTATTCAGTGGACTCAATTAACTACATACAGGTTAATGCATCCTCACGTCTGAATACAGTATGTTTTCGTATATACGTGTGTGTGTGTGTGTAGCAGTGAGTAAAGTGCCTTGAGGCAGAACGTGGTATTGATGGAGATTACTAACACTTAGCTGACACCACTGAGACTGCAAAGGGAGTAAAAGGGACTAAATGATTTAGAAGCACTGGTCTTATTGTAATGAAAGAAAGACCCTGCCTGTCAAGAACACACACACGCACTCCCATATACCTACCTATGGGTGGGTGCTAATCCTGTGAGCTTACATCTCCATTAACACTAACCCTGCACCACAAACCTACTCTGCCAGCTAGCTAGCACTTTGTGTCTCCCCGAGGATATCAGTGACCCTCTCTCAGTCTTTCTCTGATAGGCGCACAGACACACAGCCTAAAGGGATGTCAGTATGTGTTCACAGCATAGTCATCCAAGAATGTATGGGTGATAGTTTATTAAAAGTGGGTTTTGGCCAAGTTAGAGCCATAGAATGTAAATGATGCTGTATTTGGGTATAAATTAATGTTTTAATTTGCGGCAGCCCTGTTTCAAAAAATCCAATTACAACTCAGCTCAGCAATAAAAAGCACAATGCTTCCAAATGTTGATCATATAAAGAAAACAGTCTGTATCAAACTTGCTAAATGTTTTCTGATAATGGGCTAGTTTGTCCAGTTACTTTTGACAGCTAAAATAGGTGACTGGATGAATGGCTTTACCAGTTAATCCAAGGCATAGGGCACCTTTGTTAAACCTTTGAATTCAAGCTGTGTTTCAGTCAGTTTGTGTGCATAAAATGTCTTTTCAGTATCAAATCCAGGCTATTTCCAAAATTGTACTATGGAGTCAGTAGAAAATGAGTAAAATTGATCAAATTTTGTTGGATTCATTCCTCTTTTAGTAGCGTCTTTTTGTCACCAGTTTGTGCAGCAACTAAGAGAAAGTGAAGATAAAACCTCCCAATGAAATGTGCTCCAAAATCATACCTGCTGTTGTAAATGACCATCGTTTGAAGTGACACTTCTGACCCAGTCTCACCAGATATTGGCTGTCCTAAGACAAAAACAGGATTTGCCGCAAAGCCGTGGTATTGAATAACATTAGATTCTAGACATGTGCCTCATAAATATATAACTGAATGTACATCCCACCAGAGCTGATTTATGATCTGTTTGTAGGTAACAGACTGTGTGTGTTTTCCCAGTGTCTGAATTCTCAGTACCACCACTGAATCTCACACACACACTCACACTGTTACATATTATACAGCCCCATAATAAAGGAATTAGTTCAACCAGCCCCCTTGCAGTAAAGCCTAATTGAATTAGCGCTAACTAGGCATTAGGCCCTTTACTGCACAGGTAACCCAGAAACAGTGGCATGAGCACTCAGGACATTATACATTTGTGTGTGTGTTTGCATGTCTGTGCGTGTACGTGTGACTGGAGTTCAACCATGTTAGACTCACTTAAGCTTCATAACCTTTAAATGAGGACATGTTTTCAGTATTGTTTCTTCTTTAAAAGGCGAGTTCATTTGTAAACTGGGTACACAGTTAAAGATGTTTTTGGTGCCTGACACAAAAGTGTGGAAAAGCCACCAGATTAGATTTACTGCAAAGTGTGATGGCTTGCAAATAAGAATCATTTACAACAAGACAATTAGCTTAAGATGTAGATTACTATTCTCATTTCTTTACATAGCACCCCCAGTAGTAAAAACATTGGTATTAGATATGACCAGCTATAGGGCTGCTCTGCTCTGATTGGTTATTATCATCCAGCCATAGCAATTCTTTTACACTGAGCCTTTTTTCCATACCTGCACAATTTAATCTGAAAACAACAGACAGTTTATTTTTTGTTTATTTTCTTTTTTCTTTCCCTTTTTTTTTTTTTTACCTTAGTGAAACTAAAAACAGGATTAGTTTTGTTATGTGATTTCCATTTAGATCAGGAGTCTCAAACTTAAATGAGCTGTGGGCCATTGCTGTGGCCATCTCACCGGAGGCCCACTTTAGTTTTCAAGTAGTACAAAACAAACAAGAAAACACCCACAAATATTTACCAAAATGCCGTGTTTTGTTTGTTTTTTTTTAGATTTGAACTATTGTATAAGAAGACAAAACTGCAAATGCGAACGCAGATTTTAACTAACTGAAGCCTTTCATTGAACTACCAAATAAACACACTGGTCCTCTCTGTCTGTCCACACACGTGGCAGCACGTCTGTTATCATTTTGTTCATATTTAACCAAATCAAACTGCAGACATTATTGTACACGTTAGTTTGTGACTCTGTCACTGAACTAACACAGCCGATCCCTCAGCATGTTTGTACTCTCTGCTCATATCGTCTTCATATTCAATCATTATTGGCTTTTTAAAGAACTTATTTTAACATAACTCTGGACAACAAACACAAAAAGTCACTTCAAGGGACAAACTGCATTACATTTCTTCACGTCAGTGTATGGGCCGCAAATAGGGGTGACGCGGGCTGCAAGTGGTCCCTGGGCCGCAAGTTTGACACCCCTGATTTAGATAGGTAAAAAAAAAAATCCACATAAAGGGGTAGATGTGAACCTTCCCCTACCCTAAACTGATAACTGGAGACTTGGTGGACATTAAAAGCTTAAAATTAATTTGTTTTTGTTTTGCTGCATCCAATCTCAGTAAACATCCTCAGTTTGACTGTCTACAGTAATATTTTAAAGCACTCATTCTGGCGTATCTCTTTGAGAGGTGACTGTGATGTGCACGCATGCTGTTGCAGCATGATTAAATCTTTAAGTAAAGTAGCACTGACTGGAGGGATAAGTAGGGCCAGTATGTGAAGGCTAACAGCTGGGTGGAGAGTGGCTTTTAATCCTGCTGGGTTTTAACATCATGAGTGAACAACAACAATCTTTCTCCAGCCACTGAATCATCTTTTCATTTCCAAAGATTTACAGGCAGAAATTAAAAAATGGAGGTCAGAGGTCAATAAAAACATGCTGATGCTTGTGCTGCTTATAAAAACACAGTGAAAAGATAAAGTTTTATTAATTAAATTTGCATTTAAAATAAAGACGGTATGCACATTATTACTTCATTAAAACAACAAAGTTAGAACTCTGCCAGTGTTTGCACAGATCTTTAAAAAACCACCACCAGGATGAAAGTGTGCAAAAGTATAGACAGTTTTGCTTTTTTAGCACAAATTAGTCAATAATTCTGTCATTTAGGGGTGAAAGTTAAGAAATTCTTCATTGTCAACGGGAAACATGAGAGCTAATTAGGTAACGTGAGCTAATGTTGAGCCATTGCTTGTTTTCTTTAGTGTCAGTGACCTCGGTGATCTAGAGTGATAAACACACACTTTATGGAATGATTTAATCATAACCTATTTCCAACGTGAGTTCAGATCACCTATGTGGACAGCCGAAGCTGGAAACTGAAGGAGAGAATAATTATAATATAACTGGTTTAAGATTTTCTTTAAAAAAATGATCAGTTGCATTCCCATGTGTGCATTTAAAAAGTTATTGAGTACAGTGATGTGGTCAGTGTGATGAAGGACAAAATCCACAGTCCATTTTGTGGAAACAATGCATTCTTAGGTTCACGTGAGGCAAACGTGAGGCTTTAACACGTGCATTTAGTGAAGGGAAAGGGGTCATTTTCAAAGTTACAGTCTTTTTAGCAGAAAATACAGTCTACTTTTTAGTTGACAGGGAAACAGGAAATGTTGCACTGAAATAACTGTATATTATGACGGAACAAATTTGTCTTAGCAGTAAAGCCTCATATTAGCTATAATTGAATGTTACATTTTTACACAAAGAGAGGATGAGGGAACTTTATCATTCGTAAGAAGCAGATGCAAATAGTTTTCCCCCAAAAAAGAAAAACAGGTCTGCTGATACTGTTGAAGAGATTTATACCTTCTGAGCTTCTCTGCCATCTATCATTGGTCGTTTCAGGCTAAAGCTATTGGCCTTCAAATACCGATATTGGTCAAAGCCTGCCCTGATAAACCTGAAGCTCTTCCTAACCTTCTGCCATGCTCTTATCATCCAGAAAAGCCACACCAGTCGAAACCTTTGATCTGCCTGGCTCACTTGCTATCAGGAAGCAGACGGCTATGTACTCCTGTATTACTCCCTTCCTGATTTCTTAGTTTTTTGCGTGTTTGTCACACTTCATATAAAAAATAAAATACAACATTTTTTGGTAATCTGAAAACATTTAAGTGTGACAAATTTGCAAAAACCTAAACTACACTGCATGTTTGTTGTGTGCGTCTGTGTGCATGTGGGGTTGAGTGTGCATGTGCATCCTGAGGCCTGGCAGATCTCAGCTCCGCTGTAGGCCAGTGACAGGTGCTAATGCTGAGGCGAGAGGTTACACGAGCCTCCGTTCTCCCTGCTCTGATAACACTGACCAAAAGCATACAATCAGACACACACACACACACACACGGCGGCTTAGCTTCCTGATAACTTCACTTCAGAAGCGGCTTGTGTGTTTATGCGTGTTGCACCGATGGATCGTTTTGCACAGATTCTCCTGATGTTCCCCCGAGCCTTACTTTAAAACCTTTGTAAAAGCCTGTGTTTTGCAATAGAGGTGAGATGTTATGCTTTGCACATTGCTGGATTTGATGCTGGATAACTGGGTTGTGAGTGTGTCTTTGTAAAGGCCGAATTGAATTTTGTAGTTGTAAAGAGCTTAGTGTTGCAGAGCAAAGTGTGCCTCATTGCTTATAAAGATACAACTCACTAAAATCACCAGCTGACCATGGTATTGCCAAACGGTTACGCTTTCATTAGATCATTTTTTCCTAAGATGTTCACACAAGTCTGATGGCTTTATGGGGTCAATGATGATAACGTGATACGAATTTTAATCTTTGGTTGCACTTCTTTCAATTTAGTGTAACAAATTGTAGCATTAGCAGGTAAACAAACAATTGATTGAATTTATTTACCCTATCCAGAAGCTGCTTGTGTTAACATATCGGCCTTATCTAGTAGCCTCGTTTTCATATTTACCAGTGATCGTCTATCTATATCCATCTGTTTCTTCTGTACTTGAAGCCTGGACACACAGATTGGATGTTAATCTTTCCAAGAAAACAAAGATCTCTTCTGTCCTGGTCTTCACTTTTTCCTTTGATCTCATCCTGTCTGTGTCTCACTGGGGTTTTCCTGATACCCACAAGACCACTAAGAAACATTCCTGTATGTGTCCGTGTCCACTTGTCTAAATCAGAGTGTGTAGAAGAAGTGTGAAGCAGCATTCATCTTTTTAGATTTGTTCAGCAAATTTATTAACCCAAAGGATTTCTTTGTGTTAACTTTGAACAGACAAAGGTCCGTGGTATTTCAAGTCATGAAGCCTTTAGTGTCATGAGTTCTCTAAGTTTCACGCAGATTTCTCCAAGGAGCTCATCAAAGTTTCACTTAATTTACTGAACTTATTTTATTAATCCTCTGAGGCGAATGTAATGATCTAGTGCTGAACTAGAAGAAGAAATGTGAATTTGCAGCATGATTGTATAGAGTTCCCTGTGTTTCTTGTGTGGGGTGTTTTGAATCTTTTTTTAACTCAGTAACATTTTAGATGTTTTTTTGTCAAAAACAAAAAGATGTGCAATAACTCCTTTAAAAAATGAGATACCAATATTTTCTTATACTGTAACAGTTGCTGGAATCAGGGATTGTGTAAAATGGCAGGATCTGTGTAAGCACTGATCATATGGTGTGTGTGTGTGTGTGTGTGTGTGTGTGTGTGTGTGTGTGTGTGTGTGTGTGTGTGTGTGTGTGTGTGTGTGTGTGTTACCAGTTCAAAATTTGGACAGACTTTGGGTGGATGAATTGTTTTGCACTAAAGTTTGTAGAAGCTGTGATGAAGCTTGACAAAGCGATTTGTTGGAATATCCACATGGCCTTAACAGATACTAAACTCAGACCAAAAGTCTAACCTGCCACCACCAACACATTTCTTATTTTCCTTATTCACCTATTAAAGCTCAGCAGTTAGGAAGTTCACTTTCTACCTGTTAAAATAAATATCAATCTTGTTCAGTTTTTTTAGGTAATTTTAGTTTTCTGTAGCTCGAAAGGACAGTTGAAAAACTGCAAAACTGAATAGATCGTCATGTCTTTTAAATCCTGTTTGAGGGGCAGTACAGCTGGAGTTCATGTTGTCATTTATAGCCATCTCTAGTCATTTCTGTAGTGCTCTTTTTAGGGTAGTCTTAAATTATTTTCCCACCTCATTGTGGCTTTACAAAATCCTTAGTTAAGCTTTAAAAAACCCCCAAATACAGTTATTATAGGGATTTATCCATAGAGAACATTTTCTGTACTGAGGTGCGAACATGCTTTTTGATTCTGTAAATCTCTATGAGATTGCTTCACTTTTGGAGGGAGCCCCAAGTGGCCATTAGAGGAACTGCGGCGACACTTTTATGTTAACTTGATTTTTCAGCCCTTGAAGTTGCTGCGTTTCTGGTCTTTATGCTGAGTATCCAAGTTCATCCTCTAGATGCACTTTTTGTTTAATCCCTGAATGTTTCACTACTCGAATGTGCATTTCACCACTCGCACACGATTTTGAACCAGCAAACAGTCACAATCATAATATGAAGATAGACTCAGTGATTTTATACGCACTCCTGTCTGTAACATATTTCTGGGCATCAAGAACAATAGAGATACGGATATGCAGTACTGATGATGATGATAAGCTGACTTTGAAGCCATGAGGTCATGTGTTTGTTTTGTTTGTTAGCGTGATGAGTCGCCGGAGCACCTTACCAACACCACTGCTAAATATTCCCTTATCACCTCTGCTTGCAGGCATAATGACCTAGTCAAATGAACACACTAATAGAATAAAACAGTTGTTTGACTGCCTGCATGCCTGCTTGCTTGGCTGCCTGCGTTGTCACACACACACACACACACACACACACACACACACACACACACACACACACACACACACACACACACACACACACACACACAGAGCAAGTTGCAGACTCTCTGGCTCCAAACTGCAAGATCTCTCTGATTGCAGAAAATACAACAGACAGAAAGGAGAAAGATTAAGATGCAGCATCGGCCTGTGTGGATTTGGTTTGACAGGCATGAAGATTGTGTTGTACTTACAAGTTTCTGTGTGTGTGACTCAAAAGCAGCTGATCCACAGGGTTAACACAGATTCATTTATGTTGGCTGTAGGACGGAAATGTGAGTGATATATCTGAAAATGGCAACATGTTTTAATATTTTCATTTGCAGTAGAGCTGCAGTATTTTCACGATTATATTTTGTTTTCAAAATGTATATATTAAAGGAGAAAAGATAATATAATACACAGATTTGACACAACAAAGCATTCGTATATAATTATACTGAAAGAACAAAGGTGGACTGTGCTTTAAATTGGCTTGTATGTTTCCCTAATCCCAAATATTGTGCATCTGCCGATGCAAGTCTGATTCAATGTTTCTTTTTATGACATCTTATTACATTACAGAAATAAATACAGCTTTAAAATGTCACGATGGGGCCGGATCCCCATTGTGCTTATCAGTTCAGGACATCTCCAAATTACATTACACAACTGGCACAGCTGTTATTGTTCTATCTTCTAATCTATTTGGTAATCAAGCGAATCTTAACTCCGCGTTTGTCTGCGTGTTTGTTTGCAGGGCCATTTGATGGACGTGGCGTAACCCTGCTGGAGGTATGCGGGAGCTGGCCAGAGAGCTTTGGCGTGCCACGGCACAATGTTGGCTCAGCAGATGCGAGCGACGAAGGCCTGCGAGAGAGACTGGCTGACGCCATGTCCGAGTCCCCCTCTAGGGATATCGTAGGCTCCGCCACAGGTAAGCGAAGGATGAACAACACACAAAAACACAGCTGTACACACAGGATCGTGCATCAGCATTAATTCGTTTTTTGTTTGCTGTTTAATTGTCACCTTAGGTTAAATGTTACCACAAGAACAATGTGTTACTGCTGTCCATTTAACATAAACGGGAATTATTTATATTGTTTGAAAATGAAAAGGTAAAAATCTGAATAAAAGCAGGATTATGACATTTAGTGTGCCTACCAGTCAGAACAGCTGAGGAAGTGATGCTTAAATAGCTGGAACCAGTTATCCTCATCACGTCTGACTAACACTAAGAAAAGTTCACAGTGTTTTAAGTGTGTCCTAAAACACTAAGATCCCATCTCAAATAGTCATTTTCCTTTTGTTTCTGTAGGTTTTTTTTAGTGTTATTTTGTATCTTGTTAGCAGAATGTAAAATAGACTTTCTTAGAATATTTCTAAAAATCAGAAGTCTGAGTTTAAAACAGTCAAAATCCAATAAACACACTGTGATGAGCAGGCAAAAATTAACATATTTCTTATTACTGAAACACATCGTTGTGAATTACTGAGATTCTTTATGATTCTGAGCATTGCAATTTTACGTGATTTTGTAGAAATCCATATCTGCATGCACAAAAAATGATAGTCTGGGTGTTTTCCTTTCTTTTGTTTTGCTCATACGTATTTACCTCATAAGAGATGTTTTCAGTGCAGCTAAGTGTTTGTTATGTAGCCTGACTTCCAGCATACAGTGCTTCTCAGGTCAAGGTCCAGAAATTGATTACCTCAAAGCTTGTAGGATGTTCTGCTTGTCTGAATGTGTGTACGAGGTTATGGCATATCAGCACACGACCAGCTTTAGTTTGTGGCTTCCTGTGTGTGTGTGTGTGTGTGTGTGTGCGCAGCAGACATGCTGTTGGCCCTGACAGTCCAAATGGTTAACTCATTTAGGAAGCGACAGCGTGCTCACCCCCCCACCCCTTTAAGTGAACAAGAGCTCCTTTGACTTAAATGTGTGTGGGGGGGAGGGGGTGCAGAGGGTTTTGGGGTAAGGGAGTGCGATGGTCACAAGGCCCTAATGGATTTAGCATCGACTATCAACCCCCAGCCCACCCCACCCCTCCCAAACATCCCTGGCCATATCCAACCCAGTCCACCCCTGTCCTCCCACTCCGTTCAGACTTAACCTCATTTGTAGCCTCTCTCTCTCTCTCTCTCTCGCTCTCTTCTCATCACTCTTTTTTACTGACCCCACCTCCACTACCACCACTCTCCCCCATCTCCCTCTCTGAGTCTCTTCATTAGATTAGATGCTGGAGACTCGTGGACACTACTAGTCAGTCGCTTCGTGTTCCCCCTGGTATTCTCTCCCGACCACCTCTGTTCCCCTCCACTCCCCCTAATGCAACACAAAATTCATTACTGATCACATTACATCAAAATACGCCTGCGACGTATACACACACTCTCCCTTTCCTGCGCCTTCGGCCACGATGAAGACATCATCCACAGGGAATGCGATGGACTTGCTGGTTCCTCCATCCATCCATTCATAGAGACGGAGAGGCTTCAGACTCTGTAGGCTAATCTAATAGCGCAGCACTTCTACATTGTAACATATGGGAAATGTTCTTGTTTGTACTATAAGGAGGAGAGAGCCCGGGATGGCCACAAGTTGTGGTTTCACAGGGAAGAAAAAGGAACCTGGCTCTGACGGTGCCATCCATCTTGGTTAGTGTGCAGTGTGTTTGATAACCTGTTTATTGAACAAGTGGTCTGTATTGACACAAGCTATACATGAAAAGCTTAAAGGAATAGTTCACCATGGTTCCAAAAGCAACATTCACTATTTTCTGACTTTTTTCATCTATCTTTGATTTTAACATGCAGAGGTTTAGAATCGTTTTTAATATTTTTTCTATTATTCTTAATGATTTTTTTAATTAGCACTTTTTATTGAAACTCTTGTACTGAAAAAAATATATTTGTTCCTTTGAAATCTGCCCTGTCACTGACTCTGAAAGCTCATTATGACCTTTTTTTATGCCACTTTCAAAAGTCACCCACACTGTAGTGACAGGCATTTATGTACCAATGTGAATAGCAACCAGAATTGTAACTAAAATGTAATTTTAGAATGTAAATTCTTTTAATTGTTTCCATTGTTTAAAGTAGCTCATAAATATTGTCTAATGTTCTTTTGATGGGAAAGTTCACAATAATCAGACAAGAAGGTGAAAAAAGTTTTATTTTGCCTGTACAGACTGTAGAAATCAGATTCCATATCAGCTGCATGAATATTATTCCCCAGTGTAATTTAAAACAAAACAAACAGCAGGTATACACACCTATGTGTGTGTCGGCTCTCTGCAGCCTAAAAGCTGACACCAGAACTTCTCAATGATCATATATTAATTGAAGACGAGCTCACTATAGTGAGACCACCAGGTCTCCCTTTCTTTATTCTTTGTGATATTGTTTCAAGAAATGTTAAAAAGCGCTCTTAGCCCTGATTTGGAAGATCTGAGTCCTGTGCCTGTCCATGTCTATTGTGTGTGTGTGTGTGGGGGGGGGGGGGGGGGGGGGTGCACGTGCATGTGTGTCAGTCTGAGGCTTAGATGGGCAGCAGCAGATGGTATCTTGCACAGAGAATCCATTTACTTGGGACCTGTGGCCCCAGTGCTTAGACACCGAGTGGCTAACATAGACCTTGAACATGAGTGCAAACACACTCTCACCTCACCTGCACGTGTGGCACATATTTCTGCACAATTGCTGAGTGAATTTTTTACAAACCTTTCCATCCTGTATGCACAACCAGTCAACACATTATGTGTTATTATTTATGCTTCCCACTGATATTTGTTACAGTTTTGTTCCCGTCTTTGAAAACTGTTTGTACCCTGATAATCTACTAAAGTATATTTGGATCGGTATACGGCCACAAACGATGGTGTTTCCTTTCTACATGTCTCCTCACACACACACACACACACGCACACACACACACACACACACACTCAGAGGGTCTCAGGGCTGGAATGCTTGCTGATGTAACAAATCACCATCTCTCTGACATTCTTCTCGAGAACACACACACACAAACACACACATACACTTTCGCAGATTCACAGGGAAAACAAAGCCTCCAGTCAGTGTAATAGGGCTCTCACGCTAATGCCGAGACCCAGCGTCGCCAGCTCAGAGGGCAGGTGACACTCACACAGAGAGATGGACGGATGGACAGAGGGAGAGGGAGAGAGAGAAGAGAAGATGAAGAAGAGGAGGGGAGAAAGTCACTGACGACTAAAACACACTGGGACTGAAATTAGATTTGGCTCCAATGATATAATGTTGCTAATTAGATTTGTCTTATTGGTGCCTGCCCAACATAAATTCCATTGAAGCCATATGGACAGTGGACTACTGCTAAACACAACCTGGTGTATCTCAGCTGAGAGCAGGAACAATGGCACATATTGTGTTCATTTGCTCACATCATGTTATTATGTGGTACACAATATTTTTAAGTGGTGGAGTATTTTCATCTCGTCTCCATCTTTGGTGTCCAGTGCTCATAGGTGTTGTGTCACTTGCTGTGCATCAGAGTTTTCCAAGGAAAGAGATCCCAGTTTCATGTTTACAACAGGAGATCAAAACAGTCCCATAATGAGTTGAATCAGTGAGGTGTCGTGGTAAACAGCCTTTGACTAGAGCTAAATAAAGGTTAGCATTTCAAATTTGGAGCTGTGACTTGCTTCTGGGCCATTGTTTTATTATGGGGCCATAAAACTTACATAAAACAACATGAACTGCTGTGATTACATTTTTGCTTTCATGGTGTCTTTGGTGGATGGGTATTTCAGGCTCAGTGCTAGCAGTTTTGATAAGAACAAAATAGTTCAAATACAGAATGCTGTATGTAGAAATAAAAGCCACGTGTACATATAGTGCTCTGCCTCTGCTCTGTTTGGGCAAATCGACAGAATGTTGCCAAAACATGCAACATATTTTGAATCAATGCAGGTTAATAGTTTTATTATATTGATTCCCAATCCAGGGGCAGCAATGATTACTTGATCAAACACTTGCAATAACTGCTAACAGGCTTTAAAGAAAGTATATTATTCTGAAGAATGCTCTGATTCTGAAACTCAGCCTGAACTGATGCTCTTTACAATTCAATTGAATTGAAACATTGTACTTCAACAAACCACGTCAATTTTCAAACTTTATCACCATCTACATACTTACAAGACTTCATGACAGCCTGTTTACAGTCAATTCATAAAAGTACATTCAGTTTTAGCATAATTTTCTGTCAATTAAAATTCATGTACTGCTTGATGTCCAGCTCAAATCAAGCACGTCACTTTCAGCTTTGTTTATCTGATACCTGATCTGATGTCAAGACGTTCTCTGAGTGATGAGCACAAGATAGAGCACTAACTCTTTATGACTCACATAATCATCATAGCACAGAGCGGTGTAGCCAATAGCCAAATATCATTGAACATTATTTGTTTTTCATGTTACTTTGCTACAGACTGTGTGTTGAGTTCACCCTGTTTGATTGATGAGGGAAGGGTCCAGGGGACCACCCACACCCTGCAGGTCAAATGTAACCCTGTTTGTTGGAGCCCAGCTCAAAGAAACTGGGAGTAACAATAATAATAATAATAATAATAATAATAATGATAATAATAGTAATAATAGCAAAAGCGTCTGAACAGCTCAGAACCCAGCTGGCTCTTTCAAAGCCCGACTCAACACAAATATTTAGGGGAGCCTTATCAACACAAAAAGGCAGAGTGCACTTCCTTATGTGTGTGTGTGTGTGTGTGTGTGTGTGTGTGTGTGTGTGTGTGTGTGTGTGTTTCTGTGTAAATGGTTGAGTGTTTGATCTAATAGACACAAGCACACCTGTGTGTGTTTGTGAATGCATGAATTTTAACTACCCTTTCCACATGTTCATTTTTAAGCGGTATGTGCGAATGTACTCTTGTGTGTGCGTATGTGTATACTAAATGTATATACAAGTAGGTTAGTGAGTGTGTGCCTTTACTTTTTTTTAGTTATATACTGTTCACATACATGCATTAGCAGAAAAACAGTCTATAATTTTCTCTGTAGTGTATGCACATGTTTGCAATTACTTGAATTTGCATGTACACATGTGTGCATTCTATATGTTTTTGCACGTGTGTGTGTGTGTGTGTGTGTGTGTGTGTGTGTGTGTGTGTGTGTGTGTGTGTGTGTGTGTGTGTGTGTGTGTGTGTGTGTGTGTGTCCCATATGGCTCTGTCCAGGTGACTGGTAAGCTGTAACTCTAAAAATGTTATTATTTATGAACTTGCAGGCAGTGATCCAAACAGTCACCCTGACTTAATAATTGGCAATTTGCTGGTTGGAGCCTCGACTGTAGGCTTCTGGCTGGGTGACACACTGTATGTAGGCTTTGGGAGAGTTCCACTGAACCTCTGATGTTATCACTTCAGAGAAAACATTGGCTCATGCACTGCTTTGTATGTGTTTGAAAAAATCTCTAAAAGATAAAGAAAGTTTGAAGTAGGAAATGTCTGTTGATGTATTTTCTCGGTGAAGATTGAGGGTTTCCTCTCTAACAAAGGAACTGTGTGTATGTTTGTTGGAACATATGGAAGCATGTTTGTTTTAGCACTTGTAACTATCTTAAAGAGATGGCACCTTGCTGCTTATCTCTCTCACCCCATTTACTAATCAATATTACACTAGACAGCATTGCACTTTAATAGCATGCTATTTTTCCATTTGGACCAAGTATTCCATTTGATGAATGTGCACTGTATATTACAATAACCTATCAAATATAATGCTTTATTGTTCTAATGCCACTGGCAACTGCCAAAAGCCTGTAATCTACTGTAAGCATCTAACTGGTGTTGGGCCCTTGACTGGAAAAATGTAATACATTACTCATTACTCTTACTCATTTCTAAAGCAGCATAATTGCTTTGGTTATTAGTCCCTGTGGGCAATAATTGGTTGATGGGCCCATTATTTTTCTGTTACATTTTCAGATTTGGATCTTGTCTTCAAAACACTGAGAAAAATGTCTCCTGGTTAAAGTGTACCTCTGTGTAACGATGAGAAAACTGCTGCTGTCATCTCTGCAGTTTAAATGATGAGCTGTTCCCCAACAGAAGGTCTGTGCAGGGAAAGAGTCATACAGCTTCCCAGAAGCTACTGACATGATAGTAGCTTTTTTAAAAATTGTGCGCTCAAACAACGGCACTTTTGACAGCCTGGACTTGAAATGGCAGCTGCAAATTGTTATGCAAGAGTGTTGCTACTCTTCAGATATCTTTTATATGGGTCTCGCCTCTATTACAGTTGCAGATACTTTTGCACAATCCAAAAGTTGGAGCTTCTCATTCAGATGTAGCGTTTTGAATAAAACCAAACGTCTTTCAGAAGGGGTTATTGCCTGTTTAGCTTTACATTCGCCACGTTATCTCGTTAGCATGTTAGTTTCTCTCATTATTGTCATTATATGTTATTAATCAGGGCAACTGCCCCAGCAGACTGGAGCTTCCTTTAAATGGGAAATGACTTTGTAGTGATACAGTGAACTGACAGCTGCATAATTTTTGGTTTTAAACTAGAATTGCTGTGTGCATTATACCAACATTCAAGTCTATACACAGGGACAATCAAGGCTTTGCCAACCAGGTTCACACATAACCTCACACTCACCATGACACCCAGCTTCTTAGGGAAAAAAATAAACCCCCAGTGCACTATTATTTATACAGTATTTTGCTAGTTGTACTGACCACTCAAAGCACTTTAGAGTACAACCCACATTTAACAGTACATTTATACACTGCTTTATTGTATTATCTGCTTCATATTTGATGCAAACTCCACACAGAAAGGCCCTGGGCAGGCTTTGAACCAAGAGCCTTCTTCCTATGAGGCAACAGCACTAACCATTGTGCCGTGGCTCTGTGGCGGAGCAGTGGTTAGTGGTGGAGTGGTTCAAAAATATGTAATGCTTTTACTATTAATTAGGACCTGTTCTGAGGTCAGTTTGACCTCCAAGGGCTTTATATCACATATGATAGCCACTTAGCAGCTAAAATCTAAGTCTGCTGTGATCTTATTTTGGGAATTCACGCCTTTATGTAGACATGATAGTGGTTCCACCTGTCTTTGAAAGTAAACCTACAAGCACAACAAAACAAAAACGTTTGCTTATAAGTAAAACCAATGTTGACAGCACTATATTTAGAGGTTGTGTGAAAAATAATGCAAACACTCCAGCAAATTCAAAATAATTCTGGGACTATAATTCCAACATATAATAATATTGTCACAGTTAAAAGGAACACGTTTTCAGATTATCAGACACATTCAGGGAAAAGGTAGAAGACACTACTGGAAATGAAAATGGCAGGTTGAGACGACAAAGGAGCGCTTAAGTTGTAAATTTTAGTGTGACGTCACCAAAGTTCATATGCACTGAGCAGGTTTGTTCCGACTGTGAATGATATGACTTGGAGACAAAGTATCTGATCTGTGTCTGCTCTTCAAGCTTGAAGTCATGCAAACAAGCTGCACAGGAAAAAAATAGGTTCATCTTTTGAAATTAATTTTTTGTGTAAAAATGAATAGCCTCTTTTTGCGATTATATATAAATCATTCAATAGAAAACCTCATTAATTGGGCTATTACGGAAACATGGAAACTAGACTGCACGCCTGTTCAGACAGCTGTGTGATTTAATGGTCGCACAATACATCCTGTATTTGAATTGGCTGCGTGCTCCTTTCACACAAAGCCATGTTATTATCCTGCCGACTGACTGGTTTCTTTGCTATTCAGCCTTGTTTTAGTACACTGATACCCATCAGAAGAACAACAATATACAGGAATGAGTGGAGGATTTGGGGGTTGCTCAGGCTTGGAGGTCCTTCTTTTCCTATCAATCAGTCCAGACGTCTGCTGGCTTCAGTACTAAACATACATAAATAACCATACAGTAACACACACACCAACGAGAGCAACATGCAAGCAAGCTTCGACCATAATCTGCTACGGCTTCTAGTACCATCATGCCCACCTTGTCACAGATATAACAGTTATATTTGGTCTAAATTTGTTTATTGGTAATGTGAAAATTCTCGTCTAAGCATCAGTGGTGCTGAGCAACGTGTCCTTTTTTTGAGAAATGTTTTTTTTTTTTTCCCAAAGAATCTTGTACATGAGCAACTATGTTAGAATGAAATACAGTCAAAGCAGGAAGAAAACAAGGCTTTGATTCTGACTAGATATTTAATGCGAGCTTTTGTTTCAGTCATTACCAAAAAAGTTCTAAGATTCCACACAAAACGTAGTTTCACATAGTGCTTCGTGATACAGCAGTGTTATTTATTGATATACTTTTTCAGATTTGTTTCATACAGAGGCATAGTGAAAAAATTATCTGATCATTGTCAGGTCCTAAAATGAGATAACTCACATAGCACATGATAGCACGTGACATTACACTGTCATTATTTATTTAACAAAAACAAAGATACAATGGACTTTGCAACACCTCGATTCTTTTGTTTTCCAGCAGTGTGCAGTTGAAAATGAGACGTTTGTGCTGTGCATTATGGCCAGGTATCTTCACTTCGGCCTCGTCCGTTCGAAGGACATCGTTAAAGAAATCTTGTGTTTTGGTTAGATCCATCTTTGCAAACCTAAGCTGTGCTGCCATGTTCTTTTTAGAGAGAAGACGTCCTCTCCTAGTACACTTGAATCTGTCAGTGTTTTCCACTTGTGAATGATTTTTCTCAAGTTAAAATCAAATAGAGCTTTTTGGATAGGGCCTTATAACCTTCATAGGTTAACTGGAAACTACAGATCTCTCTAAGATCATTGGTGCTGTCTTCACTCCTTGGCAGTGCGTTAACGCTCAGTGGAATGCTCTAGATCTCCAAACTGCAAAAACCTTTGCTTTCACAGAGGTCAGCACATTTGTTGATGATCAGTTAATCAACTCTATTTGAAAATCAGTACACCAGGGTCCATTTCTTTTTCTCACATAAATGACAAATGACAAAGCATAATATGTTGTGTTTTTTTAATCTGTGATCGTCGGTCGTTAGCTCTGATGTCTCAGAGGGTCCAGAGTTCGACTCCACCACCTGGCCGGAGCCTTTCTGGAGTTTGCATGTTCTCCACATGTTTGTGTTAGTGCAGTTAGGTTAATTGGTCATTTTAAATTGCCCATAGGCGTGAGTGCGAATAGTTGTGTGTCTGTCTGTGTTAGCCCTGCATCAGGCCAGCGACCTGTCCAGGATGTACCCCGCCTCTCCCCCTATAGTAGCTGGGATAGACTCCAGCCTCCCACGGCCCTGATAAGGATAAGCTGTAGAGAATGAATTGTAAGACCTAATAAGGAGCACAAGATTTTTTTTTATTGTTTCCGACATTTAAAACCTTAAAAATGAATAAGGGTGTACTTTCTCTTTGATATGACTGTGCGATCAAGGCAAGTCAGGACTACGCAATTTTTGGTTAGGGGGTAAATAGTATTTTTGCCTCCCATCAGCTAAGCATTAAATATATAGCACAACTACACCACATATTAAAATAGCAAAATTGCAAAATGGATATTTTAAAACCAGCCTTTCCGGGTGGATTAAGGTTTTTGTGGCACTTTCTGATAGTAACAAAGCACAAAGAGCCATCAGGTTATCTCACAGTGATCAACAAAGAAGTGCATTTTAGCATCTTTACATTTTTAATGCTTTTTTATTAAAAACCTAGTTGTCAGACTAAGAGAATTAACTGTATCGCCATTAGCCACAGTTTGGAAGCGACTCCTGCAGGTGAAACCGGAACAACTTGTTCCTCTGGATTTTTGTGCTGTTCTCTTTGACATGCTGTTCTGCTGTTCGGTCAGTTATTAAAACTTTGTGTGGATCTGTCCTGTCACTCATGGTTTTCACATGGGCTGATCAGAATCTTGAATGCAGTCATGCAGATGTGCTGTTTCGGTACTGTGTGCTGTTTCAACTCATTAAAAGGAAACACCTTTTTATGTTTTTATTACCTCAGGCACGTGTTTGCTGTACTCTACTTTTGAGAGTGCAGTGAACAAAGGCTTCTTCCATAATTATTCCAGTAAAAGCCAAATTTATTTGTATCATTTTTAAAAATGAGAGTTGTACTTGTGGCGTGGCTATTTTTGGAATAGCATTGCAAATTACAGTCATATCTGTGACCATGTGTTTAAATATTATACTGCTATAAAAAATCATTTTTAAATTAAATGCTTGTAACTTTAGGAGACAGAGTTTACCCGTATTATCAGTCACAGCTGAAGACCCATGAATATGGACGTAAAAATGCTTAAAAACAGCAAATCTAAAGAACACAGCTCTTTCCTGGATCTTCAGTGTATCATATGAAAGTAAATCTTTGCTTCGTTGGTTATTTTGTTGCTGGTGATTGAGAGTGCTGCCTAACACCTCGCCCTGAAATCTCCCATGTTTTTCCTTTAATCAGTTATCCAAAGGTATAGGAGGATGGATCTGGTGCATGTTTTGAAGTGTCATAATTACTGATTTCTTCCAGACCCGCACATACTTGCTCTCACAGAAGGTTTATATGAACTCGGCTTCAGCTCCATCATAAGCTCACTGACTGGCTGTGGTCTGACAACAACCGATAGACATAATTGCATGGGACATCAGTGAGAAGCACTGGTCAGCAGAAGTACAGGAAAAGGCATCGGAGGGCTGAACGTGTCTGCTTTTGGTTTCCTCAAACGAGTCGAACATAATACTTTAGGTTTTCAACATGCCAGTGTGATTTGTCATGAACTCGAAGTCTTTCTCAATCTGTCCAGAGGGCTGGCTGAATAAATCATGAATCAGACATCCCTACTCAAAATGTTACCCTAACCACCTAGTAAAGTCTTTCTCTGTCTAAAATTTCACTTGACTGAAACATGGCCAGTCTTTAGTTTCTGGCTTTCTGGACGCTTCGATCTAAAGGCAGCTTGCGTCTGTGGTGCATAACATAGCTGTGAATGCAGTCTCAATACGTCACGGACCACACGCACCATTTGGATACTTGACTAACTCAAAACTATTAGTTAATGATTTTGTGACATGCCCAGAGGGCCAAGTTGTCCCCTCGCTTTAACCAAAGAGAGAGAAGAAAGCAGCAGAGAGAGAGAGAGAGCAAATGAGTGCACTCTCTCCCTGAAAGCTACTCAGCCCTGCCGTGACAGACCGAAAGAACAAACGCAGCGAGGAAGAGAGGGGGGAAAAGATGTCAGGGACCAAGTGGAAGAACAGAAAAGGGAATGTGAGGCTAGCTAAGGCCAGAGAGTACGGTGCTGAGAGAAGAGACGGAGAGTGTGAAAGCAGAGTGTGGTCATTATAGCTGCCCCTCAGCGCTTCACCCACCTCTCATTCTCCTCTCCCTCCCTCTCCACATTGCCAGGCCAAAGTTTGAGCGTAATGTGTGTCGACACGGTGAGACGCTGAAGAATAATTCCTGTATTCAGAGCTACCACTGCCTGCCCCTCCTCCTCTTCATCCTCTTCATCCTCTCTCTCAACTCTACTGACAAGTCAGGCCTGGATATCATTGTATCATTTATCCCAGCCTCGTTTCTGCCACTCTGCCTTGTTTGCCCAGAGGGAAGTGTGAAAAGTGTGCATGTATGTGTGTCTGCATGTGTGAGATACTCAGTGTGTGAATGTAACTGTGTGTATATATGTGTCTGTGTGTGTCAGTGTCACTCTGCGCTTGTGTATATGTTGTGTGGACTGCAAATGGGCTTTTGTGGAGTTTTTGGGAGACTGCACTTAACAGCTCGCTCTGGGGAGACACACGCACACAAACACACACACACACACAGGGCTGTGAGGGTTCACAGAAAAAGAGGGCGAGGGAGAGCATAGTGAGTGAGAGAATTAGGGCGAGAAAGAGGAAGATGGTTAGAGTGGTGGGAAGCGCTTTTTAAAGCCCTGCTCCCGTGTCTGTTTTGGGTTGGTCGGACAACAAGAGGAGCGGGGAAACACTTTGTGCACAGAGTCAAAAATGGACTCGTGGCTAAAGGCCATCCACTTCACCCAATCTGCTTCACCACCGTTGGCGGCGGCAGCAGCACGCAGCGAAATACTTGTTGTCGCAGCAGCGTCTGTCGCTCTGCTGACTCGAGCAGTGAACTCGCCGTGATCCGTGACCCGTCACTCAAACTGCACGCAGGCCATTTTCTCCAAACTGTCACTCCAGCTGATACTAGCGACTCTGCTCGCATGATACCGTAGCAGTTTGAAATTTGGGGTAAAGATACCAGACGTGGGCTAAGGTTATTTTACTTTGTGTACCGCTGACACATCAGGGGCTACATTATTAACATGCTGATGATATGTTATATGTTTTAATTATAGCACAAAAACCTGTAGTTCATGTGAATCGGAGCATTAAGTGAACTTGAAATTGTTGTAATCCACGTTCAGTCTATGAATGGTTATGATTTCATGGTTCTTCACTTCAAGACGACCCCCTTTCTCAGTGTATCCTGATGCATCAGCGCTGAACGAGTGAGAAAACATTATAAGCTTCTAACTTTTCACTGTTAAAAGAAGCCTTAGTGCTTCTGTGTATATTGGATTGTCTGACAGCACCTGGAATCTTCTCTCTTCACACCCTTTTGACACTTAAATCTGTGTTTGAAACCAACTGAGGTGTGAAGAGTTGTAAAAGCAGGATGGATACAAAGATTACGCTCAAGATTTCTTTACTTCTACACATAAATACTTTTGTGCATCTTTTATAGGTTTGTGGAATGACTTCATTTATCTGATTCCTTTGATTAACCATCAAAGACTGAGTCCTTTAAGTGAGCTCAGGAAGGCCACTTCTGAGGGAAACGTCAGAAGCAGATTTTATTCCATGTGGAAAACACTTTGTTGGACTTCTTAAGATTGTTGAACGCTACAGGGCTCATTATGTAAACTGCTTCAGGATTTTAAGATATGAAAACATTTTTGAATCTTTAAACGATGTAAGCTTCCTCCTGGTGTAAAATTAAAAACATATTTTTAAACAAAACACACTTTAGAAATTCTGTTTTTTTTTTAAATATATTATATTACCTGTATAACCCAGCAGATCGCATCATATTCATCCTTTCAGCACATCATGAAAAATATCAGATTTTTGCAAATACTTGCAAAGTCTGGTAATATACAGATCGGTGATGTGTTTTTGTAACTCATGCACTCAACACAGACCTGTGCATATGTTCTGCTGGGATCCCGTAATCCTCAATTTCATGTCGACAAGCTGTATATAACACACATGCAATCTCTCCTCACATGAGTCTGCATATAGGTATGTATTTGTGTGTTTATTAATAAAATATGGTGGCATGAATAAGTGATAGGATACATAATGGAGAAGCGGCTAAGCTAAGCCAAACGAGGGCAGCTTCTTCGAACACGGGAATTTCCTGTCAACAAAACGTCCAACTGTGGACACGTCTGTTTGCATAAATGCAGAGCGAACAGAGGGAAAAGTTGAAAACTGACAAAATAATTTTACAGAAACAGAAAAGGTTGTTTTCAAAATGTGCTTCTTTTTTAGTGTGTGAATGTAACTGTGTGTATATATGTGTCTGTGTGTGTCAGTGTCACTCTGCGCTTGTGTATGTGTTGTAATCTTGGCTGTTTCAGTGCAAATGCAATTTTAGTAAGGGAGATCAATTTTTGAGGTATGCTCTTAGAAAATCATATAAAAAGAGCAAACAATAAACTGACTTGTACCTAATAAAAATGTCCCTGCAGTACACGAGTAAATGATTGCATTTGTATTTGTACAGTAGTTACATATTATTTAGTGATTGATATATGAGCCAGATAAAGAAAACAACCAGTACAGTCTGACTCTTATTCCAGTTACAGCATTTTAAGAGAAAAGAATAACTAGCTGAGCATATGCAGAGGTTGAATACAAACTCTGACTCCCGTTCTACTTCAAGAAACTCTAGAAATCACAAGTATCAATGAAGAGAAGTTAATGTAGGAGAAATATGCTCTTTCTTCGTAGCCCCTGTCAGTACTCTCACTGTGGCATTTTAAATCAACGGAAGATTTTCCAGACAGCTGTTGATACAAAGTTACAGTTTGTCTAGCCTAGAAGAAACAAATGCAGGAACTAGTTTTTCAGCATCATATTGAGAGAGGATATTTTCGACTTTGTGCTGATAAAAGAAAATGGAATTTACACGAGAGGACAGGTATCCAGACCTTTATGTCTTTAAAACACGCCTGTAGTTTAACAACCTGATTTGTGTCATCTGGCTTTGTAGATAAATATAACTGAGTGTCATCTGCATAGCAGTGGAAATGTATGCAGTGTTTTATAATATAATGTAACGTAAAATGGTCTGTCCCATCAAAGAAGCCTATGGAAGGCCTTGTGGAGGAAGACTGCATGTTTACATAGATTACATTGTATGAGATAAATATGTTATAAAGCAATGTAGCACATTTCATTTAATCCCAGCAGTGTACTCCAATGTAAAATGTGATAGCAGTAGTAAAGCAAGATAAGTACAGGGATGAGTTCACTATCAGAGGCCATGAGAAGATCATTAGTAGCCTTCACCGGTGCTGTTTCTGCACTATGATGAGTCCTAAATCCCGAGTGAAAGTTTGCATATAAGCTGTTTGTTTGGTCACAAATCTAAATTTGTGAAATAAAACAAATATTTGAAGTTGGTGTATACTTACAGCTGAATCAAATTGCGTTATGGTAGCATATAGAAGTTAAGATCCTAACTAAGGCATTTGATTGCAGAGTTCACACAGGCCCCAGAGGGGAGCTACAAAAATCACTGGATAGTTTAGCTGATACCAACAACTGCACGTCCTATAAACCCTTTTAATAGTTAGAAATGTTGAAGACATGCTACAGTAGTGCTAAAAATAGTGGCAGCTCTACAGTAGCACACCTTGTGGATGAACCAAAACTAACTAAAGGCATACAAATCTACTGAAACATTCAGTTTTACATTTCTCAGTCATGTTCAGGATATTTAATAACCATTTCTGTTCATATTTGTTCAGTAGACCAGTATTAAGGACATCAGTGCAGCTGTGCAAGCCTGTGCCGTGTGTGTGATTGGGAGAATGAGGTTTGTAGTAAAAAGCCTTTGGAGTGCTCAATTAGAGTAGAAAAGCACTATATAAGTACTAGTATAGCATTTAGCCCTTAAATCACCTAATCACAATTCTTCAAACAGAAATGGTCTGGCATCAGGACGTAGCCTGTTGCCAGCCTGTCAGTCCTTGACAGCATCGTTCGCTCGACTGCCATTTCCTCAGATGTTGGATTCTGAAGATTTTCCCTCACCGTGCCCAAATCCTGAAAACTGCCCACCAGTTCAATAATGGGAGCATCCACCACTTCTGTTTAGGATCGGGTGGTGATGTTGGAGTACTGGCTTAAACTTGTTAACAAAGATCCTCTTTTAGCGAGAGAGTTCAAATTCAAGGACCAAAAACTGGACTTAACTTCACTCTTCAGTCTCCTGCTCCGAGAGCTGTAGTAAATAACCCCGAGTCAGGAATTAGAGGGATGGATTGACATGGACTGTTTCTATTTTGCGCTGTTGTCCACTGTGAGCGCTTCTTTGAATCTCACCATCTTACACCACTGTTCTTTTGGACATTGTGGGCTTGTTATTATTATTATTATTGTTAGCAACCACTACAATCTTCCATGAGTGTTACTGTAAAAGCAGGCTGAAATGAAAAAGACAAAATCGACCTGGATCCATTCTGCTTATGAGACCTGTCTGTCCACGTTTCATATCTTTCATCCAATCTTTCAAACACTTATTTGCTTTGTATGAAGATTATTTAATAAATATTAATCTGAAATGGCTAACACGTAAAACATTCAGCACTTTATGAAGCACTAACTCCAATGATTCCCAACATTATTCTGTTCTTCTAAGTGCATTAATGGCTTTGTAATGCAAGGAAATAACCTCCTTACTGACACTGACAATGTGAAACAGGATGAGACAGCTTCTACACATTAGCACCTTTTACAGACTTCCACCCCTCAGAGGCTTTTGAAAACACCCATTTCTCCATGAGAGGAGGGAAGGACTGACCGACTCGAACACAGCCAGAGAAAGAAATGATGCACTGATATCATGTTCTGTCTATACTAACGCAGGCTACTGGCTTTCTGTGTGTATTGAGGATCTGTGCAGCCACTTGTCCTAGATGAAAGCCCGTCCATGATTACGCCATATTAAAAAAAATTAGAGCTTATGTATGAAAAGCATCTGATTCATGCTGATGCTATAGAGATAATGTTATCTCTCTCTTCTACTCGATGTCACTTAAACGCAAACAAAAGCAATACAAGGATGTCTATTTCAGTAATTGGGAAATGAGCCAAAATGATCCCAATGATGAGTGCAATAATCTTCTGTTACAAACTGACAGTAATTTGAGAGGAAGCTTGCACAACATGGTTAGCTCTTCTTTTTCCAAGCCTCTAAATGGCAGTTTTTTCTTTCTATGTTATAACATTTTAAAACCATCCTTGATTTATCCTGATTACAGGGACTACTTTTAGGAAATTATGAATTCCTATTGGACAAGCAGAAATAACTCCAACCCTTTATTGCTTTCAAACACTCTCAAAAACCAGAACTGTGTCCATCGAGTAAATGCACGTCTGACTTTTCATTCTGCCTCTTTGCATTCCTCACACAATGGCAATATGTCTTATGTCAGTTAGAGTCTGCTTTTGCCTGTCAGTGGCTTAATGACTCAAGAGCTATCGCTGTTACATTTACCTCATAATACTAAGTTAAGGAAAACAAATTTTCATCTGCGTTTTAAACATCCCAAGTCTGTCCATAATAAACGTCTTTGTCGCTGCGATTTAGTAAAGCTCTAAATGTTTCAGGTCAGACTGTGTTTTGCATTAGTTTGATATTTAAAGTTAATAATCCTTGAAAAGCAGGTTTCTATAAACCTATGTGATATTTAAAGAGCAGTAACAACAACTAAACTAAAATGACTAAAAGGTGATTTTTAAAATTTCCCATATTTACATATTTACAGTTAAAAATAAGACCTTAAAATGAGAAAAAAGTTTAAAATTTACAGAATTTGAATGGGGCAGGACTTGCTGGTGTAAACAAATGAAGAGAATTAGCATTTTTTTTATTAGTTTTTGTGTGTGTGAATACTCTTCCACACACATCACCTGCTCTTTTGTGCAAGTCTTTTTATTTCACTTAAAATCTATTTGTAGAATAGAATACAGTAGAACTTTATTAATCCCTTGGGGAGGTCCCCTCAGCAGCACAACACCACTTCACCTTAAATACAAATAAGAACAAAATATCAGCAGGTATAGAATTTAAAAGGTAATAATTAAAGGAAGTCTGAGGATTAAAGTGTAATACAGTGTGTTATACGTATCAAAAGCAAAATATACCTTTTGTTCTTAAGTCATGGAGTTGATACCTGTAAAGCTGAATTAGGATATGACACATAGAACTGGTTGTCAAGTATTGACTGCACCACTCGCAGCACGTCGTTTTTATGCACATTCGGTTTGCGAGCGTGCATCCTGCTAGGATGCAGACTTTTGCTGTCCTGACCTACGTGCTCTTGTTCAAAGGGAGCCAAAGTGCCTTACATAAAAACAGTTAAAGGAAACCATAATTCTTAGAGGTGAAATCCTCAGTTAAAAGCTGACCTTTTTCTACCAAAGCTGATCTTTCTGTTTGTTAAAACTCATAAGTGAAAGATTTAAACACAGCGTTTCTATTGTATATAAAGGGAACAGCACATGCAATGGAAGCCCGTCTCTGTGTCTCAGCTGCCTTTCAGTGACCCGTGCACCTTTATACAGACCGGCTGAACTCTCAGCCTGCTGACCCTGTGCTGACTGCTTTGGTGATTGTTTGTGTGTGTCTGTGTTTGCACAGTATGTTTGTCTCTCAGTGCCAACCTGTACATAAGTACTGGTACTGCACTGGTGTTATGCCTGATGGAACCTTGTTCCTCTTACTGACTTTGTAGTTTTACATGAGTTTGCTTTCATTTGCTGCTCTTCTGGTTTCACACTTGTTGAGAAAGCATTGCAGAGACCTGGGTGTTTGCATAAAGGTGTGTTAAATGTCCGTAATACTGCAGTGGTTCCATTTAGACAGAAGCAGGATAGCGCTGACATTTTATTAAAACAGAAAGCGATTCTGTTGTGACTGATGCACAGTTGTTGTTTCGAGACAGAAAACAATCTTGAAGAAGGCTCCCTGTTAGTTTGAGCATGTGATGATGAGGAGGAAATACAATTTACAGTTTCTTCGTTTATTCACAGCATATTTGACCCAACCAAGGAAGCCATGGGTATGATTCTAATGAACAGCATCCACATATGTACAACTATATATACAGAACAAGTTAAACATACAGATTTTCGGTCGTTTGGAGGACTTGTCTTTGATACTTAGAGGAATATTTTTAGTTGTGAAGCTGAAAACCGTTTTGGGATGTGTGCTGAATGCTTTGATTTATTTCTTTGTATTACAAAAATGCAATCCTAAATAGTGATGCAGTAAGTTTGTCATTAATTCTAAATGGAAACTGGAGCTATAGCAGCCAATAAATGTTTCAAAAACAAATGTAATAATAATACACAAGAAAAGACACAAATACAGTAAATGTAACAATAATAGGAATAAAGTATAACTATGGATCTTATAATTGTCTCGCCCTATGACAGCTGGGATTGACTCCAGCCCCATTACGACTCTGAACTGGTCCCCCACCACACATGCAGACACACACAGTGTACAGCTTTATCTGTCTCTTATGTTGGCATGCTCACATATTTGATGTGATGATAAGCGACAGCCTCTTGACGATGTGCTGTCTGTCAGTTTTCTCAGTGGGCACCAACACCAGCTACCTCTTTCAGCTGAGACCAGCCCTCCTGTCCAAAACCACTGACAGAGGTCTCCCAACAAGCTTGTCAAACCATATGTGTGCAACTATGTCTGCGTGTTCACGTTGGGATATTTCAGTGGGCTACAGTGGATGATCTGTTCCTTACCATAGGCAGTTTGCTTATGAAGTGCTTACACAAGTAGAACTCTTTGAATGTGCTTACTGTCGATGTAGCTACTGTTAGATTAAAGTGCCTACGTGAGGCTTGGGTGGTTTTTAAAATACGTACGTCTTCACGTACGAGACAGATGAGTGACCGAACGTTTCTGGAGGGATGAGCAGCTTTTTTCACAAAATACATTTCCTTAGTTGATGTTCTCTTGATGATGATCAAGGATAAGAAAGGAATATAATGCATAATTTTAATACCCAATAGACCTTTCAGTGAGCAATGTAATAATTATGGAAGCATTTGATTTGGTTATATTTATCAGCGCATTTATTCCAGGTTTTCCCACTGAGCTTCATATTTGTATTCTGTGATTGTGTGCACCAGCGGGCAGATGAAATAACAGCCCCTTCTCATACTCATGTTCGTCGTGGATATGTGTAAACCTAACTGACAAGGCCCAGCGTGTCATGGGCAAACTAACAGAAAAGCATGTGAGGAGCTTCAGTATCTACTGACACTCGTCCAAAAAGTGGCACATCATTAATTTGTAAAACGTTACTGGAGAATGTGCCGAAGCAAATCTGATCCATGATCGCTCCCACTAACAAGGATCTGAAGCTAACCTGGTGATTTATCTTGGTGCCATATACAACAGGGCACCTTAAGAGGTCTTGGTGTCTTAATGAGCCGGAGCTGGAGTGGAACAGGTCAGAAACATATTTAGTTATTTATCGCTGAAGGAAACCCTCTGTGTGTGGAATTACCTCAAACACCATGGATCAAATATGTTGCTTCATCAAGAAATGCTGGTACTAAACTTGACCGATTCAAAGAGCTGATTCAGATTCGAAGAACCTGAACTGTGGAAAAAATAAGAAACTTTGTAGCATGTCCTAATTTTCCCCAAGACACATATATATCATTAAATTCAGAAAATACAAATGTGTTTTAATCTGCAGTTTAGTTCAGTGCAACTAACTGCGTGCTGGGCATACTGCTGTTACATTACTCACTTCAGAGACCAGTCTGGGTCTGTTTGCTGTGTTTTGATCCATATCTAAGTGCAGCAGCCAGCCTATAAAAGCATTTCCATCCAGTGTCCAGTGGCGTGGCGGCTGTCGGTCTGCTCTGGGTAAGTAGCTAGTCAAAGGCTGGGTCACCACTAGGTTTTCATTAGAGCCCTAATTCAAAGCGGCCCACATAGAGTGTCAGGAGTGTCCCTGACTGTTGTTGGCACTCCTTATAACACACCCTAATGAGCAGCTGCTGGGAAACTTGTGGTTAGCTGCATATATGGAGCTGCTGGGTCAGAGAAGACAGAGAGAAGGTCTCTGCTCAAAGGCCTGAATTAGCCCCATGAATCACTTTCCTTTGCATTTGCTTCTTAATCACACTACCTGTTGAGTATCATGATTGATGGGGCTGCGGTTTATCCCGTGGAGTTTGAGCATGTGGCCGTCGTCCGTTCTCAGAGGACAGCTTGGTAATATGCGAGCTGGACACTGTTAGTGTGCTGTTAAATGTATTTTAAGCATCTTTTTGCCTCTGTAATTAGTCAGGAGAGATGTAGGTGTATGAATCCAGGCCTGCAGCATTAACCTGTTTTAACACCAACTGGCCAGTATACATAAAAACAAATTCACGGAGCTTGATCCAGGCAGCACGTGGCTTCGGCTGCACATGCCATCTCTGCTGATATACTGTACGTGGCATGTGTGTCTCCAGCCGCATTAATGTGTGATGTCCTTTACACAGGAGCGTGTGTTAAGCCCGGCTTTTCACAGCGCATCAGGATGATCTCCGGTAGATTTTAATGAGCTTTCCCACTAATGTGGGTTCAGTCTTCCAACTGGACAGCTTTCTAAGGATCGTGCACAGCAAGGATTCGTACAGTGATTTTAAATGTTTTTATATGTGCAACTCATTATTATTAGTCACGTTTTCACATATACTGTCAGTGTGCTATAATATGCCAGTACTATAGATGATGAATGCGGGCGTCTGATTCTGAATATTTTGACCCCTGTAGCCGTTTCCAAAGGCCTGATGGCGTTGCATCGTTCTAGTCATTCATGAAATGACGTGAAACTTCTTAAGCATTTTGTTTGTGTTTATCCTCACATTGAGTTGTAGTGGAGACTGAAATAATTTGCTTGATAGAACATTTTTTGGTCACTCTACAAAATTAAAGCACAGAAGTAGACTGCGCCCAGTGCCTGTTTCAGGTTCGAGCCCCTACACTCTGCCATTGGGGATAAGGGCAGCTCCATGTAAGGTCACACTCATCGCCAGATAATTAAGGTGGTTTTATTTATGGGTAGGATAAATAACAACAAGGTCTGGAACATTCTCACTTTTCTCTGATGGAAAAAGAATTTAAAGGTAGTTATGTTTGCTATGAAATGGTTGTAGTAAGACCTAGAGGCATTAGATTTTGGAAAATGCACCTGTCCAGTGTGAATTTCATGCAGATATTTGTAGCAACAATTCCTAAATTGTTGCTTCTAAAATAAACTAATTGAATCCAAACTTATAAGTGTGGTGTTGTGGTGTTTCCTCAGCATAGGACACAAAACAGGTGCTCTGCTTTATTGTGTGGTTAATAAACTTGTATTGGGGACACTCAGTTTAGAAGGATCTCATAAATTATTTGGTTTATAACAGCACTTACTTGTGGCTGAGCCTTCACATGAACATAAAAAGCGTGTGGAGGTGAAAGTGCACAGAGAAGGTATAGAGAATAGAATCACTGCTTCTTTGAGTAGAAAGCATATTTCAGCAAGAAATGGGAGAGAATGCACAGAGGTCAGCGGTAACCCAACTTTGCTCTATAATGATGACGTGAAGTAATTTTCACATAGGTTTCACACAAGTTAGCATATGCACATGTGTATAAGTGTGTGTGTGACACTGTTGGGGGTTGGAATGTGACGTGAGAGCACTAATCAGAGGCAGCTGCAGCTAATGGTGAGATTAAAGTTAAAACACAAAAACAATCAGCTAGGATAAGTATACTATGGCTATGGGTTACTGCCCCCATCCCAGCCTCCCAGGGGGAAAGAGGGATGGATGGATAGAAGGATGGATGAGACTCTACCCAGTCTGGCTGGCACGGAGCCTCTGATTAAAAGCTCCTTTGTATTCTCTTTGATCCCCTCCTCTCAGTGGTGTGTCTCATCTCACCATAACAGGCACATGACACACACTGACACACTGCCAGTCGGGGCCTCAGGAAGTGCTCTGTACATGCAGTTGTGTTCGTGAGGACATTTCTCCTTCACAGTACATAAGAGCACGGACAAAGGCAGAAAATGACACGTTGGGAGACTGTAAACTGAAAACTTACAGAGTTCTTGACATTGGGGTAACTGATTAACGTAAACTCTTCAAAGTCCACAGTCTGGATCTTTTTTTGCCAATTTCAGCAGTCTCATTCAGCAGATGGTGTTTAATTTCCATGGAGATAATCGTATCCTGGCAATAATAACATTGTACTCAAATACATCTGACAGGGAAAGTAGCACGAGCGGTCAACTGAAAAGGCAGGTTTCAAACCTGCAGGTTAGTCAGACTTATACAAAGGTGACCAGCAAAATAAAGGTGTGTGTTGTACTTGACGTAGTTGCTATCCCAAACAGTAGAGGTGATCTGCTAAATTTAACTAATACCAGCTAAATAGTAAAAAACTAGAAAATCCCATTAACTTGTAGAGGAAGTGATGGGCAAGTGTGGAAAGATGTGAGGACTTTTCACAACCGCTAAAATATTTGTGTGCTGTGAGAGCAGATTTAGTCTGTGTGAATAAAAATGAAAGTCTGCATGTGTTTGTGTGAGAGTGTAAGAGGATTAGGCCTGTTCACAGCCGAGGGTTCAGGCTGGAGCGTTTCGGACCATTCCCTCTGTACGGCTGATGAGGTATTAACTTGCTGCTGTTTTGTTATGTGTCTGTCGGATTGTGTTGAGGACAAATTTCCAAAAAGTACTAAATTTTCCTCCTTTAACACTGCCGAGAACCCCCATCCCCGCACTCATCCAACTCCAGCCTGGAAAACCTCCCCGTTATCCCCAACTGTGGCATACGCTTCTGGTTTACTGACAGCTTTTTCATATCCATGTTTTGAGTTAACATGCATTTTCTTTCGAAGACTGGCCCCCGATGTCATCCTGAGCATGGCTTCAGTCCCAGGAGCCTTACAGTCATCATTTGTAGCAACAGGCCTACATGGTTTAGATTCTACATGTGTTGAGAAAAAAGAGTTTTCTTGGTCAAGATTTAGTTTTTCTCAGCTCCAGTGCTTAAACTACTATCTCAGAGCTTTCTTCTCCTCAGGATAATCCATGCTGTATCCCAAGAGTCCCATCTGCTGCGCGCTTTCAAATTTTTTGCATTGAAAATGACATTTTTATAGATAAGCCACTATATAGTAACACTCAGATCAGCCACTCTTTAAAAGCCCATATCAGTCAAACCTCGTAGTAGTTTCCGTTTCTTCACCGTCCTCACTCCAGAGCAGCATTATCTACACATCACATCAGACAAAACCACCTTGTAAATAATCATATTACTTTACCTTGTGACATCAGTCCCAGAGGAAAAGATCCCCGACGTTAGAGCGCTCGGGGATTGTGTTGGGGGCGTGAGAGGTTAAGACTTGTTGAATAGCTGGTGGGCGTCACACAATGAGGTGGATTAGGCAGCACTAGAAAAAAGGCCTTTAGGGCTTTACTGGGGTGTTCAGCAGCTTACATCGCCTTCAATAACACTGCAGCACAGATCCAGCTGGGTAACTGAGGTTGGCAAAAAGGCTAGCCTGTAGGGTAAGAGCCTGGAAGTATTGATCAGCGGTGTAGAAAGAATGGAGGCTGTGAAGGAGAAATTAAATTAGCAGAGTTTTTTGGATTTACAGGAAGAATTAAACTATGGAAATGCTGGTAGGTAAAAAAATAAAAAGTGCTTTGGGTCCACCTGAAGGAGCCCAACACTGTGATGTTTACTGCGATATTGTGCGTTCATGTGTCAGACAGAAAGTGTGTATTAAAAGGTAGAATTGGCCTTTTAAACCAATATCAATGTAGCCATCCCAGCGTCACCAGTTTCTCCACTTTACATCTTAAAATCTTAACTTTAGTGTTATTGGCACTGCGGTGCTGATGTCTCGGCGAATGGAGCGCTGACGTAACAACAGCAAACTGCATAAACTCTACAGAGCCAGCCTCTAGTGGCCGTTGTTTTTTGCATTTTTCTATATTATTTAAACATGTACACTGGCAACATTTATAGAAATATGTCAGCATGGATTATATGTTTTCCCAGATACTAATTAAATCACCAGTACCATATTATCTGAACCCAGAACAGTGTAAACCAGCAGTTCTCATCTCTGCTTGGAATTACTGCAGCATTTCTGCCCAGTGTAGCATTGGGAAATTAAAGAGGAAGGGGTTGGAAGAGGCTGGGATCACACCACAGTGTGGCACATTGCATGTTAGCTGGGATAATAACAGTTGCGGTTTGTCTTAGGTTTCCTGAGCTAAAGTAAGAAGCTTCCACTTCCTGCAAAGCCACCATGACAAAGACAGTATCCACATTAGCTCCTGAACATCTGCAGGACACAAGGACACATTAGACTGTGGTTTCATGTCACTGCGCTATGAATTAGAACTCAGTCTTAAGCAAATTAGGATTTTTGTTCATCCCGAGGTCAGCAGCGTTTTCTGCAGTTAGTTTCAAACGGCTGAAGGATTCAGAGCGTTACGTTCTGGCCCAGGAAAAACTCGAGGAGTGACAACAGTTTTAGAAAAAGGCCAGAAAAACGTTGTAGATCACAGCAGCACCTATAAACAGCTGTATTTACCTTTATTTTCACTCTGGTTGAGAACATTGTGTCACTAACACAAGAATGACCGAAATACATCTCATACCTCCCAGCACTCCTTTCTTTTCATATTGAAGCCCATTCTGGAGAGGACTCGGAGTTTGAAAGTGTCAAAATGTCTGTTACAGTTAGAATAACAAATCACTGCACAGGAGTAAAGAAGTAATAATTTACTAAACCAAAAGAATAGGTATTAAATATAATGCTTTGCAGTTTGATCCTCGTTGAATCGTTGAGTCCTTCTTTCTCTTGCCAATATGAAACAAAAAAGCCAGTTTGTCCAAATCTCAGTCTTGCAAATGTTTCGTGTCCCTGAGTGTCTGTCGCATGAGAACATTTGATCGTCTCTAGTCTACAGCCTGAGCCGTGAGCATGTGCACGTCTCCTGTAAATGCATTATCAAATCCTGCTCTCAATTTGTCGATGACAGCCGTGCTCCGTCACAGATGCGCACTGCTGTGTATTTGCAGGGCGGCGACCGGTGTCAGCAGAGCGTCCGGGAAGCAACAGCAGATTAAACGCAGCTAGAAGCCTGATGGATGTCACCGTACACTGCATGCATCACAGTCTTAATACTGCGTTGCCGCTTTTGCGCACGCCATCCCATCCACATATCTATGGATATGGTTTACAGCATATAATAACAGTAATAAGTTCCTTATGGAGGGATTTTTACCAAAGTAGCTCGGTCATTCCACAGTGAGGGACGCTGAAGGGCTGGGAGGGGGGAGCCATGCGACATGTCAGAAATATGCCCTGTGTCACCCAGAGAGTTGAGTCCCAGAATAACTGATGTCCACTCATACTGTGGGTTCTTCCCACAGATGTGGATTTCATCTGTCTGACACACAAGCAGGTTGGTAGTGGTCTGATGAGTAATGGCGGTGGAGCAATAAGAAGGGAAACTCCTGGAATCTCTGTGCTGCCTAAAAATCCCTTTTTGACTCTCTGTAAAGTGAAGCTATTAAAGTCCAATGTTTGGTGGCTGTGCGTCTGTGACTGGCATGTGCTGTTACACTCACATCTGCTCTAATGTTTAGACTTGATCGCGTATGTTATTGTCTTGCTAAAATACTTTGAAAATAATTAGAAGTAGATTTTGTAATATTATGATACAATCCATAGACCACCAACAAAAGTACCTCCATCTGCTGAGCAGACACGGTACAAACTCACGATGTGTTTGATGTGTGAATTTAGCCCTCAGTCAGCCATCATTTAGCATGTTGGTCATCAAAAATGTGAGAATTCCCAATCTAGATTATCAAAACATTTTCTTTTAAAGGAAAACTCTCAGTGCTTGCCCTGAAATGTTGGTAATAATCCCATTAAACATGAAAAGTTGATGGAAGCCCAACTACAAGAACTACAGTAGGTTAAAGTTAAACCAAGACAGTAGCCTGTGCACTGTGGCGGAAGCATTTAGAAAGATTGATAAGGGCCATTTAAGTTGTGCAGTCATAAAAGGGAAAATTAAATATGCAAAGAAGCGATATGTTTGTAATACACCGGTGGAATTAAAAAGGTGTTTTCCTGTTGCTTCAACTGTTAGTTGCTTCATAACTGCAAATGCAATCAATGTTTTTAGTAAACAGCGTCCTGTAGCCGGGGTATGGCGATGCCGTCAGGAGGGTTTTCACTTGGGCACAAATGAAGCAGCGTGAATGCTCTTCCTCAGCAGCATCTCAGCCCAGCTTAGTGAAGTCTTGTCACTTGACATTTTTCAGTAAAAACTTTCTCTGAGATGCTGTCGGTAGATTTTATTTACTCATTCTCAGCTGGTATATTCATGAAAGAGGGCTGCACCTCCGGTGGTTCTGATTAAACCACAAGGAGACTGAGGCGGCACACGTAGGTCTAGTTATTGATTAGCCAGGGATCTTGTTTGTCTGCTGGCTCTAACTCTACGTTCTCTCGTTCTGTCTCACTGTCCCCGCAGAGCTGCAGAGGGAGGGAAGCATTGAGACCCTCAGCAACAGCTCAGGTTCCACCAGCGGCAGCATCCCACGCAACTTCGAGGGCTACCGCTCGCCGCTGCCCACCAACGAGAGCCAGCCGCTCAGCCTCTTCCCCACCAACTTCCCCTAGGACTCCTCGTCGCTGGCATCCGTCCCACCCGACCCCCTGCTCTGCCTGCCCGTCCACCATCGTACACTCATGCACCGATGCGGTGTATTGAGTCCAAATCAAAAGATTTGTGTTTCTATGGTCAGCATGTGTTTTTTTTGCTGTTTGTTTGTTTAGTTTCTTCTCGTCTCAGACAGCTGCTCACCAATCAGCTGCGGCCGCCACTGGTCATTCATTTCTGGGGTTGAATTTTCAAGCTGCTGAAAATTGTGCCAATTTCCACTCATTTCAAATCTGATCATTTTAATTCCCAAATCATTCCAAAAACACAACCGATTTGCTGTTTACCCTCGAATTGTGCTCACGTCTGGGTGGAAACACCTGGACTCGTTTATTGCAGACTTTTGGAAACTCGTTCATTTAAAGGGTAGCAGCTGCTTAGAAGTAAGCTAAATAAAGAACAGATAAAATACAGTTTAATATTTTGATATGTCTGCTGTCAGGGAGAAACGTCCAATATTTTCAATATTAGAGCGTAACCCTGCTCGTTACCTTGTTGCTGCTCGCTCAGCTGCCGTCGTTCTCAGTGTGTGCTTTTGAAGGTTAGGTGTGCCCATTGTCTGAATGAAGCGTATGAAACGGGAGTGCTGACAGAGGAAAAAAAGGAAAATGTTTATTCCAGGCAGCAACGTGCGGGAGCTCCTTCTCCCCCTGTAAGAGCGTGTTGCTGCTGTCATGGCCTCCCGCTCAGTGTTTTAGATTAAATTTGTTCCTTTCATGCCTTTGATTTTCATGTAATCACATTTGACAAAGGGTGCAGTAACAAGATGACACTATTACTGCTTTGCTGGAGTAATTTAGATGTTTACAGTGTAATCGAGATATGTTTCTGAAATCATTTGGATATATTCCCCACTCCGCCTTTCCAGATAGTAAATTTTAATTGAGCGCAGTAATGGAGGCTTGTGTAGTCGTCACGCCGAATTTTGTACATTAACAACTTTTGACCAAAATCTTTTTCCTATTCAAGATCTTTCAAATCTATATTTTCCTGTTTTTCTTTGCCTGCAGAAATAAAGAGTTTGTCTGACAGTTTGTCCAAAGTGAAAATAGCTGCACTGTTAACGTCTCCCAAGAAAATGCTCGAAATGTAATTTGCAGTGCTACGTGTGGACTGCCTGCATGTCCGATGTGCTTTCTCAAACACTGAATGGACAGTAAAAAAAAGAAAAACATCATTATTATTCTTGTTGTTGGATTTGTGAAACATTGACTTCTTTCCCTGCATTCATGCAAGAACAAAAAACAAAGTGAAGAAAATGAAACTGTCTTTTGTCCTCACTCTGATTGCTCCTAATGTTCCCATTTCAACCACGGCGGTGACCATCAGCACACAGTACCACTGCTAATTAGTGCCATATTTTTTAACAGGCAGTAAAGGGTGGTTAAAGGACGTTTTATGGGCAACTCGTGCTCTTTGTTCTGAGAGAAGTGAGAGGGCATGTTTGTTTCTCTGTTAATCAGCAAAACTTCTAATTCTAAAAACAAAACTGATGACAGTTAAACTGAATGACATTAGATTAACAGTGTGTGCTTTATGTGCTACGGTTGATCTCATTCTTAACACTGAGAGCTGCAGTGGAACCTTCCCAGCCCTGAAGAGAAAAGACGCGTAACCATCAACAGCTCGTGTCGTACGCTCATGTATATTTCAAAAGGAAAATGGCTACGGCACGAGTTCGTGAACAGACTGAATGGATAAATGTGAACCTTTGCAAAGTGTGTTTGTTTAGGCTGATGTACGAGATTCCGTTATGAATAAAGGAAAAATAAACTCCAGCTGGGAGGATGTGCCACTTCACCAGAGGAACTTCAGCATTATGCAACATAAACAGAAAGGACACAGCAGTTTGCAAATAAAAGTCACTTTATTTTATCATGTTTTTGCAAACACTTTACATTATTAAATATCTTCAGAGGTGCACAAGTTAATACAGAGGACGTCTCCGTCACCACCACAGACACATTTGAAATGTAACAAAAGTTCCACACGCACCAAAATCCCTAAAAATGTTTTAAATGTATACAATTATTGATTTCTAACAAGTGGGCAGTGACGTGGGAGTACACGGAAAGAAATTCTGAATCACTGAACTTGAGCAGCACTGTTTACATGAACTCAGAGGAACATGTGTGCTGTTACTGAGCTCCTAAATCTGCTCCCTGATTTCAGTCAGTGAAGATGACACAGTTGGCTCCCTGACATATAAACTGCTCAGACTTTGAAATTTCTTGATTCTGACCAGAGCTCCTGCTTGGAAATGTGTGATTAGAGAACAAAACTTGTGAATATTCAGCAGGACTGTGACAGTATTAACTAATTGGGTCAGCAGCCGGCAGTAGAATATAAGAAGAGTCCTGCAGGTTTTTGGTGAGATCAGTGTGCAGCTCCACTGAACAGTTTCCCAGAATCATCCCGGCTTCATTATGGTCATCAGAGATTTTGTTAGTTTGTTATTCTTTAGGTCAAGTGCCAACAATTGATGCTGTTGCACAACTGTGCACCACTTTCCATTTAGGGTTATCAATAAACTTGCTTATTGCCAGCTGCAGTTCAAAATATAATTTTCAGAATAAAGAGCAAGAGGTCTGCTGGCCTTCTCTGAAGTGTCTCACATTGTATTCTTTGTGATACGTGTGCAATGTTCCTCGTAGCTCACAGTTTCACTCTTGGAGGAAGGCCTGTTACACAGCGAGTGTGCGCAGTAACAAGCTCCCTTCCAGGCAAAGCATTGGGCCGTGAGTTCTGTTGCTACTCAGCAGCTTTTCCTAAGTTTGTGTTGTGCACAAGGCAAATTAGATTTGAGTCCATGACTGTCTCTCTGCTTGAGTTTTTACCACCACGAACTCCCAGCTGGCTTCAGCATTTCACTTCAGCTACAAACCAATACAGTGTTGTTCTTTCGTGTATGGCTGTGCAGTTGGAGAGTGTAAATTGGCTCCCTACGGTGACTGTAAATTACAAATCAACTGTTCGGGAATTCAATATTGGCGTGGATTCTACGTCCTCAATAAAAACGAACTCGACTAGTTTTTTAAAACGATACACACTGAATTTTACGTTAAGACGGGACTTAAAGAGACGTGGATTCAAAATACACATGTATGCAGTGCTGTAGGGAGGCTGTAAACACACATTCTGCAGAGAGTATTATTTTCATTTTTTTTTTCTAAATATGTTTTTGGAGAAATTCAGTAAGCGCTCCATTTAGCTGCACAGGGTTGAAAAAAAGTGCGCGGTGGACTGACCAGAGGAAGACTCCACTCACACTGAAACATCCAGGCTGTGCTTTAAGGACGAAAATTAGATGCTTTTATGTTTAAAGTTTCGTTGTTTTCTTTTCTTTTTTTGTTCTTATTTTGACTAAATTCAGTGATGTTAAAAATACACTGGAGCTGTTTCCAAAGTATCGTGGAGAAAACAGGCTGCTGATTTTAACTAGTGTGCAACAAGTGATTAATTCAGGCGCATCAAACCATATGTTAGAACCCTGATGCTGAACAGCACAGCTGTGTGAAACCTCGTTTTCTGGCTTAGATCATAATTTCTGTCAGCAGGATAATTATTAGAAAATTCAAATGAAGCAACGCTGAATGAAACTGTGTGAAAAGTCTGGACTCTGTGTTCCTGCGGGCTCCTGTGGTGCCACCCTTTGGGACCACCGTCACGCTGTGACAGCGTCACTGCTGGACCGCAGGAGGGACAGCAGTGACATCCATTCAGAACGTTTCAGGTTCGTTTCATTCAGACCGAGTCATTCATATTGCAGTGCGTGTGATCTGACGTGACGTGACTCTGCTGCGTAATTCGATCTTTCAAGAGGTTAAAAAAAAAAAAAAAAAAAAGATATTTCGGATATCTGTTCAGGCGTGATTTTAATTTATTGCAGCTTCACTGTTTCTGTCGCGTTTTAAATGATTTTCAGGCTGTTTTAACGTTTTCATTCTCCAGGTGTTTTCATAAGAATCGAAATAAGAATAAAGCGTATTTGTTTAAACTTCCCTGCCCTGGGTGAGAGGTTTTCTGTGGGCTATTTAGTGGATGTCCTGATGTTTTGCGGTACCGGGTTCCTGAAAGCAGAGGCCTGCAGGTACAGCCTGTCCTCCTCCTCCGCTCCTCTGCTGCTGATCCTTAATATGATTCAATGTTCCCGGCGCTGCAGCTGCTAATTTAATCTCTCCATGCTGTCAACACATCTGCAAAACACACAAAAGATTATTTTGCTGTTTAAAAAAAATGCTCCTCGATTTACATGAAATGGTAATAAATGCTGTCAGCTGGATGATGTTAAATACCCGAATGTTTGCTGATTAGGATGAATTTAGACCTGCTGTTCCGAACCACAAGCATGCACATAAACAGAGTGGAATCTCTTTCTTAGATTTATTTGGTAAAACTGCGCGCAAAAAACAGACTTTGTTGTAGTTTTTAAAAACAAAAATACAAATATAATCTAGTTGAGCGATTGTTTGCTCGATGTGCCAAACAAATGTTTGTTTGTTTGCTTGTTTGTTTGATTTAAAAAACTACAAATAATAAATGGAACTTCATAATGTTTAGATTTGAGTGGATGAATCTAATAATAATACAATAACCTTAAAGAAAAAAACATGAATGTGGATTTTGCAGTCACATTGTTTGTCGGAAAGATTCGTAAAACATCAATTCCTGGTTTAAGAGGATCGCTGTAAATAAGGATGAACTTGCTTTGACAAAAATTTGTGCGCATGCACGAGTGCAGTAAAAATAATTTGTGTCCGTTCGGGTACAATCCAGAAGAATTCTCCCAGCAGAGCTAATTATTGGGCCTCGGGGTAACACTGTGTACCTTTCAAGGATAACGTGCAGACATACTGCACCGTATGTGCGCCGTTACTTCTAGATTTTCAGGAGCAATATCAGGAGATTCCAGCGGAATAACAAACACAGTTTAGGTGCAAATATTATTATTACTTTTTTTTAAAATCTTAAACTTTAATATTTTACTATTTCCTTCGGGAAATCTAAATTATTTCTCACATCCGCCCCCCGGATATCCGCGAGGAATTTCCTCTATAAAGTAGTAACCCCACAACTACAGAAGCCCGTTTTAATTTATAGTTTATTTCATATTTATCTATTTTTTCTACCTGAGAATAACAGCAACAGGTGATGTCATCATTTGGATTCCCTGTATTCGCGTCTTTTTTCATTTCTGGACAAACTCAGACACGTACATGAGCGCAGCGCGCCGTGCACCTGTGGCGCCACCCAAACGTCTCCTGTCCGTGACGCAGTGACCAGCAGCATCAGAACTGAGATGGCTGAAATGAGCAGGGGGATTAAATGTACTGAAACGGAAATACTTCAGATTTCTGTGAGGCTGTCTGCTGCGTGACGCCTGTAGCTGTGACAGCTCTGTCACCCTCCTCTGGCTCCCTCGGGTCACCATAGCGCCCTCACCTGGCGTTCCACCTGTCAGTCAGACGCACCTTAACCCCTCTATTCAACATCGTGGACGCAGATGAGATATGGCGCAGAAGGGAGCAAGGAAAATAAAAGGCTTCGGCCCTGGATGTGAGTGGCTGTAGTTCATGACTGAACATGTATAAGGTGCGAAATTTTTATTTTATCATTATTATTATTATTATTATTATTATTATTATTATTATTATTATTATTATTATTATTTTAATAGCATATCTGTGATGCATCCGGTAATATTCAGAGCCAAAAACAAGCAAGCAAACACCTTTTTCGATGCATTGTTCCAAATAATATGTGTGCGGGAGTGTTTGAGTTTGGGAGGGCTTAAGGAAACATTTTCCTTTTGCTACAAGTGAGAAGTGATATGTTTCATTTAGCAAAGGCAGCCGGAGAGGAGCAGGAGGAGGAGGTAGAGGAGATGAAGGAGAGGAGGAGGAGGAGGAGGAAAGCTGCTGGTAGTTACAGGAGGAGGAGAGAGAAGGAGGAGCGGGAGAAGAGAAAAGAAGGAGGAGGAGGAGAGGGCCGCTGGTCGCCGGGTTTCCATGTGACAAGGGGAAATATGAGGGACTTTGACAGGTCTTAAACGGTCTGGCGCCAAGGCCTCAGTCTAGCCGCTAAATATAGCCTGAGAGATGATGCAGGGAGATGGGAGGAGAAGATGGAGAGATGAAAGGAGAAAAGGAACAATGCGGAGGAAAGGAAGAAAATAACAATACTCGATTATAGACGAATATGGCGCAAAAACCGTCCCGTTACGTTGTAATTAGAGCGTCTTTGGCCCGGATCGCTGACACAGGGGCCAAATGACCGGGACGGAAGGCGCATTTTACGCACAGTTGTATTGTCTTGTATTGAACGGACGAATAAAGGACACAGAAAAACCTCAGTCAACTTCCTACTGTATGGAAAGCGTCCTGCAAGTAGTTAATTCACGGTAAATACGAGCCTGCAGCTTGAAGTGTGACAAGCAGCTCCAAAGGTCTCTGATTTAAGCCTCCAAACGTCCTCATCTAGGCTCATTTCTGACAACTATGTGATCTTATTTTTTTTAAAATTTTATTTTAATAACATACATTTTCAGACAACAGAAACTGAAGACAAAACCAGAGAATTTGCTCATTTTTGGCGCATTTTTTCTTCGCAGACTGCTTCATATCCACATCCCCAGCTGACAAACACATGCCCAAAGAACAAGTCTAAGGAGCATATTTACTGTCTGCTTCCATTAATCCACAACACACAGGACACGTTAATCTATCAGGCCGATGCCCTTTCCACGTAGAGCTCCCAGCAGCCTGGAGCTCTGCTGCCTTGACTTAATGACTTTTAAATCGCGCTTGATGGAGATTTCTGTACCGTTGAAGGCACAGAACAAATAAATGGTGACTAATTTGCAAAAGCATTGTTGATACAATTATCCCGTTGAGCATTCCAACAGAAAAACCGTTATCCACCTCCATATGTTGCTAATCTGTTTTCATTTGTGTCACAGTAAAGCCCAGTGAGCAGCTCCCAAAGTCTCCTACGTCTTCAAAAAAATAAAAAAGCAGCTTTAGGGACGAGTCAGCTGTTAGATACACACCACAACAACACCCATCTTAATTATTTTTACTCTGAAACAGCTCTTCTTAACCTTGACACTCTCTGTGCTGCTGATGTGTGTGCCGTGCGGGAGCGCATGACGCTTCGGGGATGTGTGTGGGATCCACTGGGCTCGTGGAAATGGCTTCATTCAGGTGTATGAGCCCCGTTCACCGGAGCTACTCTCTCTGGCCTGCTGACTCTTTTACGCATGGCTGTATGATGGGAGCTGAGCAACAAGTGTGTAACACAGAGATGTGCAGACATCCCATGCTCTTAAATCACATGACATGCTGTATCTGACACACAAGCCGAATCGTGGTGTCGGTTTGGAGATATCAAATCGTTTTGTTTGCACTTTTCTTTTCTGTTTGTCTTTTTTTGTTTTAAGGCCGAACGGATTACTTGGTAGTTTAGAAGCATTTCGTCTTTTGATTATTTCATTTTATTTATTCTATTTTTTTTGTTTGTTTGTTTTGATGTTTAGATTTATTATTGAAGACATTTAGATGGCTACTAAGAATTTTGTGCGGGTGTCAGCGGAAGCCACAGAGAGGCGGCTAAGTTCCAGGGGTTCATCGGAAATGCGCAGTTGTCGCTGACACACTTATTCAGAGGGATTAACACTTTTTGTTTCAGTTTTTGTCCAAGTGACGCCTGTGGCCCACTCGCGATCGTCCCAGCCCGGAGAGGGCAGCTGTTTATCCAAAACGAGGAGGCGGGGGGGGGGGGGGGGGGTGGGGGGACTCAGATCCGACACTGAGTCATGACCGAGGCAGGACAGTGGAGCAGAGCCGCAGATGAGGCTTCGCTTCACAGCACTTGAGGGTAAATCTAAAGAGACAGGAGATTGTTCTTACTGCGGCGCATCAGCCGACCGGCGCCGAGCGACTCTCTAACAAACCGAGTCCGAGTTCACTGGATTCTGCCGAAGGAGCTCCGCAGAGCAGAGTGCTGGGAGGCTGGTGCCCCACACCACCACCACCCCCCTCCTGGCTCCTGGAGTCCCGCACTGCTCTTGGTTTGACAAAATAAAACCTGTCGGAGATTACACGCCACCACGGCCTGCCCCAAACTCAGACTGAGCTCTAAATCATCTCATCGCTGTTTGATATCGGAGTTTAAAAAAATAAATACGAAAAAATAAAGTAATCCCCACGACAGCCAGAAGCACCGCAACAGCAGGAATAAAGCAGCGACACAATAATAACAAGTTCAAATACATGCAGTAAACTTCATCTGCAGCCAAACAAGGAAGAGTTGGTATCGAAGAGAGCACTCACCGCTTTTTTTCTCCCTCATTTTTCTCGCAAAATTCACGCATCATTATTCATCGGGCTTCCTCTGTTTTTGCTCCACGCAGCATCAGAGTTGGTCTTTTCCAGCCCGCTTTACTCTGCTGCCGCCTCCCCGTCAGCCCCACCAGGAACACGCACAGATACGCGGCTCCCGCCCGGGGAAATCGAGCCTGTTTGAGTCTCGATTCAGTATACACACAGTTAACATAGCCTGGACTAGTGTGAGGCAAATCCAGCCTAATCGTCAAAACAGCCGACGCTATAATTACGAAGTCTCTATAGAGACTATAGAGCGACCGAGAGAGCAGCAGCTCTTGAGAAGAAATCTCTCCGGAATGCAGAGCATGAGCTGCGAGATTTACTGCTGTGACATGTTCGAAAACACTGTGGCAAATATGGAGAAGTGAGGCTGTTCCTCTGTATGAAGGTGAGTATTAAGACACTGAGTCTGTGGACAGGTTGGGTTTTTCCGCAGGCGACATTATAAAAAAGCTAGCCGAGAGAGGTGATGCCTCTACCGGCCAAGAGCTAAGGGCTGACCCGGTGTTTGGCTTAGAAATGGGGGTGGGATTTCCCGATCTTTCCTGTCATTGGTTAATATTTTATTCTGTTGACATGTTTTCTTACTGCTAATGCTTCCGACACCTTCTTGTCCCCCCTCCTCTCCTAGAGTCTGGCCGGAGCTGTCAGAACCACGCCTATAGGGGCCCACAATTGGTCCAGAAAGCGTAAAATCAGCAATCAAAGGGGCTTGGTTCATTAGTGTTGGGGATGGAGGCAGGAAGGACATGTGAGATAGTCACAGATCTGCAGTGAACGGGGCCACATCTCTCCAGTCAGTGTGGGATGACTGAGAAACCGCTTATTTCTCTGAGAGGCACACAGCGCAGCCGGGCTCTGCCTTCTACTGAAGCGCCACTTCTGCTGACGGACTCGGTGCAGGAACCAAAGGAAACGCACATCAGCAGCAACTCTGGGCTATTTTCTTCACCCCGATAACGCGCTGTGTGTTCACTGTGCCGCTTTACAGACATTACTGAGTGCTGTCGAAGAGCGGACCTTCTGGCTCTGGGCTGGGGGGAGATACCATTAAAATATCTGTTATTTCACTTCGCTTTTTGTGGATGCACCGATGAGAGATCCAGTTTTCACAGGGACTGCAATGGCTTATCACCCTTTCCACGCACACCGGCCGACCGATTTCCCCATGTCCGCCTTTCTAGCGGCCGCTCAGCCTTCCTTCTTCCCGGCGCTCAGCCTCCCTCCCGGTGCTCTCACTAAGCCGATCACGGACCACGGCCTGGCAGGGGCGGCGGAGGCTGGGCTCCACCCGGCTCTCAGTCACCATCAGGCGGCTCATCTCCGCAGCATGAAAAGCCTGGAGCCCGAGGAGGAAGTGGACGACGATCCAAAAGTTACACTGGAAGCCAAGGATCTTTGGGACCAGTTTCACAAACTCGGAACGGAGATGGTTATTACCAAGTCAGGAAGGTAAGAACTCTCGCCCGATGTATATAGATCCGCTCACGGATATCCGGAGAACGTGTTTTTATTTCCATACAGTTTAAACCCTTTTCGGTTAGTCCAAGTAAGCTCGGAGAATTGCTCGAGAATTTTAGAGCAGCTAAAATGCCAGTAAACGGCAGCCTCTTTTATCAGGCCTTGCACGGTCGGTACATATTTTTCCAGTGATTGTTGGTTTGCTCATTTATTTAAAAAAAATAAAAACTATATTTAACAAAAACAGCGAGAACACGGCATTTACCAGTAATTATACCCTCAATAGCAGTTTTAAATGTAGTTTTAAATAACTATGCCCACATCTACATTTGTGGGAGAGGAGCCAGTTATTGAATAAAGCTCCCGTTTGTCTTGAAATATTTGTCATCTACTTCCACCGTGACCACAGCACATATCTGGGATATTTTGGGGGAAATGTGGTAAGAGCTTTGATCAGGTTTTATCTCCTAAACTGCATTCTGTGGAGGCAGCAGAGCTTCTGGGTTTTATAAACAGGCTGTCACTTCAAAAAGCAGGGACATGAGGTGGTGTGGTCATAAATATATTCCTCAGCTTTGTAGTGGATGGCTTGGACACACACACGCACAGAAACACACACACACACACGCACACACACACACGCACTGTGTTTTTGTGCGTTGCTGTCGCCTAACAGTGTGCATCTTTGGAGAAGAATGTCTGACAATTGCAATATTTCTGCCTGTACGAGCGCCGCGTTTTTCCCTCAACGCCTCTTTTGTCAAATTTGCTCAAATGTTGCAGGATAATGTGCAGTTGTGTTTGGCTTGTATCGCGGCGTGTTGACTCCCAGTGTGTGTTTCTCTCCGCAGGAGGATGTTCCCTCCGTTCAAAGTGCGAATAAACGGCCTCGATAAAAAAGCCAAATACATCCTGCTGATGGACATCGTGGCGGCGGACGACTGCCGCTACAAGTTCCACAATTCCCGCTGGATGGTGGCGGGCAAGGCCGACCCCGAGATGCCCAAGAGGATGTATATCCACCCGGACAGCCCGGCCACCGGCGAGCAGTGGATGGCCAAGCCTGTTGCTTTCCATAAACTCAAGCTGACCAACAACATCTCGGACAAACATGGATTTGTAAGTACAAATAGAGTTTTTATTCTTTCTTTCTTCTGTGCTGGGAGGATATTTTTCATATTTACACGCTGCACTGAGTGTTGAAATATTGGAGATGACATTTTCAACATTTATGGATTTTTTATTTATTTATTTATTTATTGGAACACATGAGGGGAAATGGGTGATAGTGAATGTTTGATCACAGGAAAAACAAATCCGAAAATAAATTAAAAAAAAAAAAAGAGCACAGAGCGAATTTCTAGTATGAAACTGCCACAGAAAAATGATCAAGTAGCTTCAGTAAAGCTGAGAGATGTGGAACATTGACATAAATTTGCTCAGAGTATCATCGTCTCCTACAGTATTCTAAAATGAAATTAACGGAGAATAGAATATGTAACGTCTTTACACCCAAAGCTTTGTCACTTTGTCGCTACTTGACTTGGAACTTGTGTCTCTTCGATGTTCTGCAGAATATCGTCGGTCTGCATTTTTCTCCACCTTGACATCCAAAGCCAGGCCCAGCTGCCTGAGCTGCAGCACCTACAGGCCTCCTTACCCCCTGACCGTAGTTTGCACTGCACCTCCCTACTGTACACCTTTGTTTTAGGCCCGATTGTATTGGGAACTTAAAAGAAAAGAAAAAAAACAAACAGCATATCTAAGCCGACTGTTTGCGAGGCTGAGGATTAAGTGGTGTATTACCAAATCGGGTCAGAAAGAAATAACATGAAGTGAGTGCGAAACGCTCCCTCCAGCTAGTAAGCTCATATGGCTGTTGTATATATTGTGTTTTTTATATTTTCATTTCTATATTTGTGGAGTGTGTTTTATCCAAAATAACTGGCTTTACTTTGTCTTTTTACAAAGCATTTAAAATCAAATAAATAAATAAAATAAATAATAACGCTACCAGTTTGCAGTGTGTATCTGAATGGCAGCCTTGTGTGCTTTCTACTGCAAATAAATGGAACATGACGCGTCAGTCTAAATAATTTGCAATAGCTAAGAAGCAGAATTTCTTGGTGTGTGCAGCGCTGATTTGGGCTTGCATTGCCTCGTACATTCACCTAAAGTTATTGGTTTTCTGTATCTTTACTGTCACTTTGTGTCCGGTCTATTTTGGGGGAATTTTAAGTTTTGCGTGTGATGTCTTTGATGCGTCAAAACAGACCACCGGGCAGTAACTCCACGCCGCTCTGTGCGTGTGTACTTGTGAAATTTGTAGCTCTTTGTGCTGTTAGGAATTGGATCAAATCATTTTTTCTGTGGTTCTGATTCCTCATGGCAGCATGTGTGGCCTGGTAAGGTTTTTCCCTTTGCCCCGCACTAATTACAGACCAGGCTGCTTACACAGTAATTATAACAGCATCAATAACAATGCGCTGGATGATCCGCCTGCAACAGATTCTGCCTGGTGTCGAGGTTGAGCATCTGAGAGAGAGAGAGAGAGAGAGACATAAATATGCCGTGATATTCACTCGAAAGCTTCGCTTTCTGTGTGTGTTGGTCCAGACGATCCTGAACTCCATGCACAAGTACCAGCCCAGGTTCCACATAGTGCGGGCCAACGACATCCTGAAGCTTCCCTACAGCACCTTCAGGACGTACGTGTTCCCCGAGACCGAGTTCGTGGCTGTGACAGCATATCAGAACGACAAGGTGAGTCAGCGTTCACACTCCACCGACGGCCTCTAATATGGCTGCTATACTTTGCATAATAAACATCCTAAATAAACGTCCTACATCAGTGTCCTCTCCCCCCGCCACCAACCCCCGAAGACTTAATCTGATTTTGTAGGTCGCCTAATTTCCCTGCAGAGGACTCCCATGTCCCTCTGGATTTTTTTTAATTGCTGTTTTGCTTGGATTTGTGGCTGCAGCCGACATATCTAGCTATGAATTCAAATGGTGTGTGTGTGTGTGTGTGTGTGTGTGTGTGTGTGTGTGTGTGTGTGTGCGTTATCGGCTATTCACGGGCTATAAATGGGCTATTACCTTGTCCAGAAGTGAATAAATTAGGCGTATAAATGCTGGAGAATGGAGGTTATGAATGTTGTGACGCTGCGTTAAAAATGACTGACGTCATATTTGAAAGTTTTGTCTTGTCAAAGTGACACTAGAGTCATTTATTTATGTATTTATTTATTTTCATATCCAAGCTAATCATTCCACCTGAATTTGTAAAAAAAAAAAATAAATAAATTGATGGCATTATTTTGAAGCCCTTGGCTGTTCGTTCGCCTCGTTCTTGAAGCTAATTGGGACTCGTGTCCAGGGGCGGGGGTCATGTTCTAAACGTTTATGGCAAAAAGACACAATTGAGGAGGCATTTAAAGGGTTGGTCACACTGCAGCTAGACTGGACAGATGCTCAGACTCGCTGCTCAAACTGGAAGCGCCTGAAGCGTTGAATTCTGGGGCCACGGAGGGCCTCCAGGAGCATGGAAGCTCCCCCGAGGCCTGTGTGGCTCCTTCAAATGCACGGAGCCACATCGGCCTCCTCCACATATTGTGAGGCAGCAGTGTTCCAAACCGCAGTATTAATTATTGATATGAGCGTTATCTGTTCAAGTATTGCATCCTCCGTCATTTTTCTGGGGGTCGAAGGCCTCTGTGGCCCCACAGAGGAATATTTCGTGGCAGAATTTCTCTCTGGGGGCCTATGTGAATAACGCACCATCATTACGTTTTAATTAATAATGCAAATCCGAGGTCTACGCTGTATGTGTGTTAATCCAAAGGCATTGTTTTAATACATGTGGACCAGGTGGAGACACTGGAGCCTAACAATGTGTGTGTGTGTGTGTGTGTTTTCCTGTGGTTCTGTGTGTATAAAACTGCTCCTGTCCTTCTATTTTGGATAGATAACACAGCTGAAGATCGACAACAACCCGTTCGCCAAAGGTTTCAGAGACACGGGAAACGGAAGGAGAGAGAAAAGGTACAAACTGCTGTATAACACCTGCTCTGTGTGTGTGTGTGTGTGTGTGTGTGTGTGTGTGTGTGTGTGTGTGTGTGTGTGTGTGTGTGTGTGTGTGTGTGTGTGCCTGCGCGCTTTGAGTATCGGCCTTTTTTTATTCAGCAAGGACAACTAATTTTTTATTATTATTATTATTATTATTATTATTATTATTATTATAATTATTATTATTATTATTATTATTATTGCAGGAAGCAGCTGTCCATGCCTTCGCTGCGGATGTACGAGGACCAGTGCAAGGCGGACAGGGAGGGCGCGGACTCGGACGCCTCGTCCAGTGAACCTCCTGCCGGCAGGGACACAGTCCACTCCCCGCTGGGAGCGGGTACCAGCCCGCTGAGGTTCAGCAGGCCAAGTCGAGGTTAGTGATACTACCGCTTATTTTTTCTTTGGTGCAGGGGCTTTGTTAGATTTCATGACAGCGGGGTGCGTTAGTAATCACGAGCTGCTGTAATGATCGTTTAGGTTATGAAATAATTTCATATTTTAAAGTGTTAAAGTATTAAATTAGCTCAATTATGAGTGCAAAGTAAACAGTGACACGAAGTAGATGCATTATTGTCATACATACATTATTTATTTTATTATTATTACACTATTAGTCGTAGATTTTTATTGTGGCATTTGAGTTTTGCGATTCAGTTTTTGTTTTGTTTTGGTTTTTGGACTGTGGTGCGTTCAGATAAAACAGTGACATGTCTTTAAACGGTGCCACAGGACTCTGACCTCCAAACTGTTTGGTTGTTACTCATGTTACTGTTGGATTTGCGTTGGTTTTTGGTTTGCATTCCTCACCTGTTAACCAAAGGTTGCCTCAGATAACGCACTGACCCGCCTTTATTTAATTTGTTAATTTTGTTGGTAAGAACTGTGTATAAAGACAGTAAAATCAGCCTAATTTTGGACTGCCGTGGGATTTGAAATTCAAATTTTCATCTGAATGTTCTAACTCTAACCGCGATTATAACAAGTTCAAAAATATGTGAGTCCATTATATATGAGTCTCATTAGGTCTCAGCATTTAGTTTTAAAGGGCTCTGATAAAAATTTAAATATGTTCATTTTTCCAATCTTTGCTCACTAAAACATTACACACAGGCTGACAAGGAATATTTTTCAAAATTAATCCGATATTTAAAATGCTGGTTAAATGTTATTTTCTCAAAGACTGGAACATGCAAGGTGGATTTGGAGAGAGCGTCCCAACCAGCCTCGTGACCACATGATTTGCTGTGTGTGGGTTGGAGTGTAGGACTGGTGCTTATGTGTCCTTCTCCTTTCTGATTTCTGCATCTTAGATGATAAAACATGCACTGACAGCGAGCAAGAGCTGGAGCATCAAGATGAGCGCTGCACCGGGTCCAACAGCCCGGGACCCGAACCCGTGTCCCCCTACAACTCCAGGTGTGAGGAGCGCATGAGGGAAAGACCCATTGCTGAGAAGAAGGATGACTCTTTATTCAGTATAAGGAGCCTTGAGAAGGACAAAGTGGAAAGCAGGCACAGGAAGGACACCACAGACGTGTTAACAAAAGACTCGGAGGCTGGAGGCATCAGTGCCACTAAGGATGCCTTCTCCCCTCTTGTAGTCCAGACCGAGAGCCCCTCACACTTCAGCCCAGGCCATTTACAAAGCTTGGCTCTGTCTGGCCTGCACAGTCAGCAGTTCTTTAACCCTCTGAACACCGGATCGCCACTGTTGTTTCACCCTGGGCAGTTTGCCATGGCCCCTGGAGCCTTTTCCGCTATGGGCATGGGGCATCTATTGGCCTCTGTATCTGGAGCAAGTGGTTTGGAAAATGGCAGCCTCTCCACCCAGGGCACAGGAGGAACCCCAAACCCCTTCCCCTTCCATCTGTCCCAGCACATGCTTGCCTCTCAGGTAAGGAAAGCCGCCCACTTAAACGATTTAGTACATCTCCACACCTGTAGCAGTCATGTGACGTCGGCAGGACAGGGAAATAGACATGATTTACTTTGCCTTCTTCACACTGTGATTGTTGAAATAAACTCTACACTCAGCAAGCTCGGAATTTAGGTTTGTTGATGATTAAAACAACAGTACACTCATCAAATTCACCTTTTGAAATGTAGAATAATCTATTTGTAAAAATACATAAATAAACAAAACAAAACCCAGGAATAATATATTACTGCTTCAGTGCTTTTTAAATCAGTTTTAAATAGTCTGAGAAAACGGAAGAATCTGATGTTTTTGTGAGTAGGTAAATAGAAGAGATTCTTTGATGATCGTCCCACATCAGTGATCTTTGCACTGACTGCGTGTCTTTCCTTGTTCGACTTTCAGGGCATCCCCATGCCTCCATTTGGGGGTCTCTTCCCGTATCCTTACACCTACATGGCAGCAGCTGCAGCAGCAGCCTCAGCCTCAGCCCTCCCAGCCACCAGCACATCCAGTCCCCTCTCCAGGAACCCCTTCCTCGGCTCATCCAGGCCACGGCTCCGCTTCAACCCCTACCAGCTCCCGGTGTCTCTGCCTCAAAGCTCGAGCCTGCTCACCACCGGCCTACAGGGAAGCATCAACCCAGGCTCAGAGTCCTCCAAACCGGGCAGTAGGGAAACCAGCCCAGCACCGGAGCACCACAGCAATCACAAGACAGGAGGCTCAAGTGGGAGGGTTGCGTCTCCCAAAACCTCCGTGAAGGACTCGGTGAACGAGCTGCAGAGCATCCAGAGACTGGTTAGCGGCCTGGAGGGCCAAAGGGAACCCTCCCCAAATACAGACTGTCCCAAGTGATTAAGACTCTCTGACTGGGATGAAGACTTGGCTTGAATACTAGAGGACTATAAGTGCATATGTCCTGTACAGCACATTACAGAGACTGGGATGAAGGCATGACTGATGGGCGTTGATGAAGGCCAATTATGACTATTTTTTGGAACAAAGCTGCAGGTAGACAGAAATATAGTCTATGTAATTATATTTAATCTTTTTCAATTCGCAAGTATTGAAAGTTTCCTTCAGAGCTGACCTGTTGGAAAGCGTGAAAAGCTTCAGCACCATCAGACACCAAAGTCCTCCCTGAAATCCCAGTGTTTTTAGGGTTAGCTTTTGAAGACGGCCAGACCCACCAAAACAAAGAAATACACAAAACAGAAAAAAAAAATCCCTGCTGCAATTCTACACTCATTAAATAAAAACGATTTAGAAAAGAATAATAAGGAAATAACTCAAATGTGAGGAAAATAAAGAATTAAATAATCACAAAAAAAACTTTAACCTAAGGTCAAGGATGCCTATCAGAGAGTCACAGTGACACTACAAAACAAGCAAACAAGTAGTGAATTAAACTTCATCATGTCATATCACAGGTGGACCACGCAAGGCCACTATCGGCCTCTTATACCGGTCTAACCTGCCCGAGAGCCTGCAGCTCCGCACTGTGCGTGGGGCACTGTGGAAAGTGTGTGCTGTTAAGTTTGGGTAACCTGAAGCACTTGAGCATCCGAGCCTGGTTTCTAAACTCCACGCCTGAACACGAGGCTTACGACGCCGACAGGCAAGTCTGATTATTTCAAAAGGGATGGAAGGTGAACGTCCCGCCTGCGAGAGGAAGAAAGAACCGTTTATCATTTAATGCCAGAAAAAAAAAATCTTTCTGAACTATTTATGTAATTAAAAAAAATCTGTAAATAAAGCTAAGATCCAAGAATATGCAATTGGTATTAATTTATTCAAGGCTGTATATTAGCGTGTATATATTTCGAATGGAACTTTCCCCCTCTTACTTATCCTGCCCCCCCTCCTCTTCCTCCTTCCGCCCCGTTTTACATATACTGTACATGAAAGCTATTTAGCGCTTGTTGGTTTGAAAAAAAAAAGAAAAAAAAACTGTGTATGAAGCATCGATGACTTTTTTTAGGAGACGTGTGCCATGTTTTAGTCTGCATCCACCGACAAACACAGAGGAACAGAGAGTGAGATAGAGAGAGCTCCACATGGATTCTAAAACACCTCAGGTTATTTCACTTCAGCCAGGAGACATTCAAAGTAATTCCTCCTATGGGCGCATCGTTCATATCTATTCATAAATATATTTAAAGTTGGAAATATCTTGTTTATGCTGGTTGTCCGGGTATTTTTTTTCTTTTTGTTTTTTTTCTTTCTTTCTTTCTTTTTTCTTTTTTTTTGGTTTGTCTCACAATTTCAATAAAAAAATGTTGTGCGAAAGGTTGTACTATTATTATTATTAGTATTATTATCACCTCACTCTACCAACTGTCACCACTTTTGGAGCCTTTTTAATGAAGTCATGTAAGCTAAGGTTTCACACAAATAAGGGCCTGCTTGTAGACACACACGCGTACGCGCGGGGCAGGAGCGCCCCCTGTCGGCCACATATCGAACAGGAGAAAAAGGTGTGGTTTGCTAAATTTGATAAGAAAATTTGTCTGGGTCGAGTTTGCATGTCATTAAAAACAGATTTAAATTGCATGGTGAAATTTGTGGGTCAAAATTGCTGGCAGAATTTTTGCATTAAGACTACAGCTATGACTATTACAGCGTGCTTTATTGTTTCAGACTTTACATGAGCAAACGAATTAAAGAGCAGGCTTTGCCCCTCTATATTTGCATTTTTATGTTTTATTTTCTTGTGTTTTGTTGCAGCAGTTTGTCACATCGTTTTAGTTCCTGGACCTGTCTTCTGTACACACAGCTCTATTTCGAGCAGGTCCTCGGTCGCCGTCAATCAGCATTTCCTTTAGTATTGTGTGTATTTTTAGAAACACTGAAGTGATGGAAGTATTTATAGGAAGAGCTTTCTCTGCTGCGCTCGCACACATCCGCTGCAGCCGGAGAGCAGCTTTAACTGTTTAAAGCAAAGAGCAGCTCAGAGTCCGACCGGACTAGTGTGAAACAGACATGTTTTTACCTGCGGAAATAAATGTTGTATTATGAAACCAGACATGGCATGGTGTTTGGAGTTTGAGCCTAAATTAATTAGAATTAATGCAATATTTCGTTAGTGCTGCGTATTTGTGTGTGTGTGTACATTCACGAACTCATCTTCAGTAGAAATGTGACTTGCGCCGAGGCCTGAGCAGTGTGTGTGTTTATGTGTGTCACTGCATGTGTGTGTCTCGGTTTAAAGGGTTAAGCAGGGGGAGTTTAGGGCAGCAGACAGCCTTTTGTCCGGGACCCGGCGTCTGTCGCCTGCCTGCCGGCCACAGCCTCCACACCGCCCCGCTTCCTAATTAGAGAGCCTCCCCTCTTCCTCCTCTTCGTCCTCCTCCCCTTCTTCTTCATTTTTCTTTTCTTTCTGCAGCGACAATCACAGGACTCTCATTCTGTTACGGGGGCCATTGTTGCCACTCTGTTATCTTCAATTAACAGGGAGAGCGAGTCGACCTCGCACACTGGGAGAAAAAAGTATTTGTCTAAATCAATCAGTCAGCGAGTGATCAATAGGCTCCTGTGGAGGCCCCGTGGATCATAACTAATGACTGGTGACGGCGTGGGGTAAAAAGGCCAAGATTATTCACAACTTTGTTAAATGATCAGTGCTTCTCTATGATGTTATTTATGCTTTTGGAGGAAAACAGGAGAAAATGCGCAGTTCGTTTGAGACAAACTGCACCTTATCCTGTTTGAACTGTGTGAAAGCTAAACAGCAGCGCAGAGGCTCTGCTTATCTGCAGGCCTGTAGGAGAGATTTCAGAGCCTGCTGGGATCTAGTCTCACATCAGTCAGCATGCCCCAGATTACACAAATATTCTACTGCCTCCGGGTGTAAGGTTACTTATGTAACTGCATGGAGAAACTGGTAGTTTATTAACAGTTTTACATTTGCTTTTCTTACAGCTATACTCGGATAAAGCAGTCATGCCCTGCAATCGAAAAGCAGCTAAATACCCTCGTTCAGCAAATGTTTAGACCAAACTTGTGATTATTGGAATTTTTCAATTTCGTGAAACATTACAGACTGCTTCTGCTCGTGTCAGAGGCGAATGGCACACTTTATTACTCAGTTACATTTTATCCGACAGTAATGGTGACATTGAAAAGGAAAAAAAAATGCTTTTCATTAGATTTTATTGAAATAAACAAAAAAGTGTAATTTTTTAAATTTAGCACCGACTTGAATAGAAACAAAATAAAAACAAACTGAAAAAAAATTGATAATGTTACATGCAGCTAAATCACGGCGCAGAGGTTAAGCTTGTTTACGAAACATATATATGGGCACTTATTCATATCTGATACTTAATCGCTTTTGACATGGTTCAGTTCTGAATGTGATACTTTTAATTGTAGTATTATCACCATAAATAGTTCTTCTGCTTTATAAAACGTGAAAATTCATATTATTGTCTTTCCTCGTGTTCTTTGTCTGTCGCTAAATTAGAATTAATTTAAGTGCATAAAGAACTACAGCACTGGAAATCAAACTCTGACATCATTCCAATTTTCCACTTTTTAAGGGTACTGCTCAAATAAGTCTGCTGATCTTATGCTTGCTTCATGAGATTAAAATATGACATTAGTATAATGGGGAAGAAATGGACTCATGACCTCAAGAAACCTCCTTCTCATCTCTGAAGAAGCTGACTTGGATAACAATATGCTGATCTATTTTACAAGTGAAACCGCTAGAAACCAATTAGATCCGATACTAAGCACATGAAATTACATTTTATATTACAAAGTGAACATTTTAGGCTTGTGCATAAACATTTAAACAGCAAAAAAAGTGGGAAAAAAGGTATGCATTATGTTCTGTAGCTAAGTTTTGACAAGCTGGCTAAATGTTTTGTATGTGTGAAAGAGAGGGAGGTATTGGTACAGTATGCTGGTCTGACAGTGCTGGGAGACAGCCCAGAAACCTGTATGGTGTCTACAGAGTGTGTATTGTTATCCTGTGGCTCTGCAGGCTGCTACTGAGAGAGCAGGCGGCCTATTGGTTGCTTAGCTCAGGTGCAGCCTTTGCACTGGTTCACAGTGGAGCAGGAAGAGTCCAATCACAGACCTCTGTTCTCCTTCAGGACAATGCAGGGAGAGGAAAAAATGCACAGCCCACAACCTCAGTGAATGGCTTCAGGGAGCCAATTCCTCACACAAAAATAGAGACCTGCACAAAAGCAGAACATACAAATGAAAAGGTTCTCATTTTGTTTAAATCCAGTGGCATGTGCTGAAGGGAGAAAGTGCAGAATGCTTTGAGTTAACTTCATGAGAGCAAAAGATCCATTAAAAACACCTAATAAACACACCTATAAAATGCAGCTCTAATAGAGTACAGACAGATCAGATGGGCCGCCAAAGTTGGAAACTAAACAAGGATAGATCTATAGAATGAAAGAGGAACAGCAAACTAATAAAAATCATCAATATTCAGGTTACATGAGTGCTTTCAAATAAGGAAAGGAGTACATGCAGCAAGTCATCAAGTGTGTGTGTGTGTCCGTGTGTGTGAGAGTGAGAGAGAGAGAATCCTACTTTTTGGGGAGTTTGGAGCTGAAGTGTGTTAGCCCATCGCCCCCTCCTGGACACTGAGGAAGGGGAAGGACGTCTATTTGGACTTTATTTAGACTGTGACAGTATTAATACAATAATAAATAATAAAAATAATGATAATACAAATTTACAGTGAAGCAAAGTTTTTAAAACAGAGTAACATGCATGGAATCTATAAAACAGACAAGTTTGGATTTTATGTAATCACAAGGACTTTCCTCTACAAATGATCTAAATGCTTCTTTTTGTTTGTTTTTTGTTGCTTTATTAAAAAAAATGATGTATTTAATCAGTGTATTTGCTCTGGGCCTACATTGATTAGACTCACATGTTACACTATCTTTAACTTACACTACAGAATGTTTTGAGGCAACTGCTGTTGTGATTTGATGTGAATAAAACTGAGCTGAAACTGAATTAAATTGAATTCTTTCATATTATCCACCATAATAACTCTCCTAGTTAAGTTAACAGTCATTCTAATATAGTTCATACTTTTCTCTTAATGTTATTTTCAGCCATTCCATATTAGTCGTAGCATTTTTTTTACTGTGCTACTAAAAGTCAGTACAAATATATTTATGAAGTCATATGATTTTGCATTGAAAACCAGCAGGAGACTGCCACTCCTCCAAAAGTGCTGCTTCCAAACGCAACAACCACTAGGTGGCACACTTACTTACTTTAGAAGTATCACTGCAAAGTGAGACTACCTACATCATATATGACGTTATTAAAAGAAATCGGGAAGGACATTTCAAAAACTAATAATACATCAGATGATTTGGGTTATAAATGTCAACTACAAAGGAGCAATATTAAATAAGGACATGCAGTTTTTAAAAAAAGAAATAGTATAATTTGGCCAAATGTCTGTATATTACAGTATTAATACTATGTGTGTGTGTGTGTTGTGAGCGTTGACCAATACTCAGAACAATAATACCTGGGACGGTGTCCCATTTTTAAACAACTGCAGATTCCAAGATAATCAGTTCAAAAAACTGTACGTAAGTTATTTGTATGTGTCATTTTCACAGAACAAATAAGAGCCTAAATAAAGAGTATGTCGGGCCTGTTCAGCAGTGAAGTGTAGCATCGCTCACACAGTTAAGGGTTGTGTGAAAGCAGATTTGTTTGATCTTAGGCGTAGTGTACATCAAAGCTCTGCCAGGTCTGTCAAATTCCAGGAAAGACTTTTTAGTACTGAGCAGCAAAATGTTTACAAAGGGTTGAAAAGGGAAACAATTTCTCAGATTTCTTTAAAAAAAAATCTGAGAAATTGATGCTAAGCAGAGGCAAATGGGCAGATTTATATGTTTAAATTTAACCGCAAATATGTTTGCTTTTATTAAGAATACTACATGGCACCTACAAGAGAGCTGCATAATTTACACATCCTTGGTGGTTTCCAAGTACACATCACAGCCTGATTTAGGAAAATTATAAGATGCACAAAGTCTGCGTACACACTATGCATCGTAGTTCGTGCTCTTACGACCTGCTGCTCTGGAGACAAATTACAGACTGAAAGATGCTGAACGGAAAAGAGATAAATCAGAGCAAGCCAAATACTGTGGTGTAGCTAATGAAGTGGCTGGAAAGGCCAGACTGGGCAACCCCCATCTTTGTCACTCATTACAGCTGAGGGAAACAGTGGAGGTTTGCAATGAAACAGGCACCTTTTACTGTCCTAGATCAAACAGCAGCCAAAATCTGCACCGTCTGCACTTCAAGCCTCAATTACGAACACGGTATGAGTGTGTCGGACATCCAGGTCGTTGCAAAAACAGGCTTTTGATCATGGCCGAGTCCTCGAGGATATGTTTAAAGAGGACAGCAAGAGGAACTGTGCAGAATCTGTACATCTGACCCAGGAGAAATCATTTGCTCTGATGGCACTAAAAGGCCTGGCCTCCACACACTGAGCTGACACAGAGATGAACGCAAGAGATTAGCAAAGACTAACCGTCTATGTCATGATGAACGGACGCCTGGGCCAAGTCACAATGCTGAGACTAAACCCGCCAGTTCTTCTAAAAACATACAATCCCCTCAGCGCTTGTCCAAGCGCAGACATATGTAAAATACACCCACGCCAGACTGGATAAACTTTGAGTTGCTCCACAGACACACAGTGTACTCAAACTGGAGTTTGACTGATGCAGCTTCTTCTTTAGAAACAAGGACAGTGTACATTACTTCTAAGTGTTGTTTATTACTAACTGCTACCCAGCTATAAACAGGCTGATTTAGGAATTAAGAGATTTTAGTGAATGATGTTACTTTTATCAGTCTAGTTAAAGACTGACCAGGTTTAAATTAGTATGGTGGAAGGAAATTGCTTAGTTAAGAATGCCAACTTATAATAGCTCTTATAGGTAAAACACTGGCCTCATTTTGGGTTATTTTAGTGTTAACTAAGGCAGAGAATCGTTCTCTGGTACAGAAGAAAAAACTGTTATTTCAGTGTAAAACTCTTGTTCAATTAAAGTTGTATTAATGGAGTTAGATTGATGAAGAATGCAGTTGGTTTAATGTTACTGAACGCTTTCAATAGATTCACCAGCTTGAGCTCCTAATCTGGCTTACTTGCTTAAACTTAAAGCTGCGCTGGTTATCCGCTGAATACTACAATACAAAGCTTGTTTTACACCTTTGCTAGCTGGTAAATGCATACCAATGGATCAGCCTGTATGGGTGCAATGCTTCTTTAATGCAGCCCAAAGTTCCTCACTTTGGGAGGGTGGTAGGTCTTGACAACGGTGTACATTTTCACAAAGGATGCAGATGGTCCTGCCATGGGCAGTAATAGGTAAAATTTTATCAGGACATCCTTCCTGGAGGTATTAGCAAGACAAATTTCTGGACAAGAACTGATTTATATTATCACTTTACCTATCATAACACAAAAAGAAAACTCAAGAAGAGTAACTATGTACTCTAAAGTAGTGAAGCATAACTTGTGCATTTAAATTTGGAATCTTCTTCACATGTTTCACAGGGTTCAGCTAGTTCAACAATTCGTTAAACTACAGGCATGTTAAAGACCTGAGGTTGTTGTATTTTGGCAATAAAAATCACATTACATGAATGGTGTCCAATCTCATACTTTTGGCCTCCAGCAGAACTGTGATGGATCCCGGAGTCATTTTTGACCAGGATATGTCCTTCAACATGTGCATAAACAAATATGTAAGCTGCTTTCTTTCATCTGTACAGTATGCTAAAATTAGAAACATCTTAACTCAGAGTAATGCTGAAAAATTAGCTCGTGCATTTATTACTTCTAGGGTGGACTATTGTAAGTTATTAATTTAAGGTTGCTCTAAAGGTTCCCTGAAAGATTAATCCAAAACACCGAGACTACTCACAGGAACTAGAAAGAAAGATCTTATTTCCCCTACATAGGCTTACTTTCGTTAGTTCTGTTAAACCTAAAAATGAATTTAAAGAATAATGAGGCTCCATTATATCTTAAAGACCTCACAGTATCATATCATCCCAATGGAGCACTTCACTCTCAGATGGCAGGCTTACTTGTAGTTCCTAGAAGTAAAACGGGAGGTAGAGCTTTCTCCCAGTTTGGATACGGGAGTTCAGACTCCAAACATTCAATTCAATTCAATTCAGTTTTATTTATATAGCGCCAAATCACAACAAAAGTCGCCTCAAGGCGCTTTATATTGTACAGTAGATACAGAGAAAAGCCCAACAATCATATGACCCCCTGTGAGCAAGCACTTTGGCGACAGTGGGAAGGAAAAACTCCCTTTTAACAGGAAGAAACCTCCAGCAGAACCAGGCTCAGGGAGGGGCGGGGCCATCTGCTGCGACAGGGTGGGGTGAGAGAAGGAAGACGGGATAAAGACATGCTGTGGAAGAGAGACAGAGATTCAGAGATCTTCCTGATCTCTATGTAGTCTGTCTTGTCATCAGTGTTTTTACTTTCAGTTATGCCAGTGCGATGAGTGCAATTAGGTGAAGAGAACCCTCTGTGGGGAACACCTCCTCCATACCCCTAAGTGAGAGTAGAGTAGGCCAGTCTAAGTTGGGTGATGGGACTATGTGGCAGGGAGTGGTCTGTGTTCTCTATTTACCTGCATTTGTGATTCAACACGTAGAATAAGAAAGAGTCAGATTGGATTCCAAGAATCATGCACTTTGAAACACACTTGTTTTGAATGATTTTTTTTGGAGCTCAGGAAGTAGGTCATTTACTCACTGGAAGTCTTGTGGTTTGATTCCTGGGTGCTCCAGTCTGCATGCCAAAAGGGTAAGATACAGGATGTGTTCATCAGAGCGTAAATGTTGGATAAAAAGGCACTAAGGCATGAAAAAGTGCATGTGTGAATGGTTAAATGGACTGATTCTTATATAGCGCTTTTCTACTCTCCCAGAGTACTCAAAGCACTCTATACAACACGCCACATTCACCCAATCACACCCGTTCTCACAAGCACTTTCTCTAAGCTGAGTGCTTTTCTAATGACATTCACACTCCGATGGATGCATCGGAGAGTAACTTGGGGTTAGTCTGCATGTCAAGTATCCTTGACAGATTGGAGGAGCCAGGGATCGAACCACCAACCTTCCGATCAGTAATTGACCTGCTCTAGCCTCCTGCCACCCCAGTTAAATGAGGCTATATTGTATAAAGTGCTTTGACAAAGTAACAAAGTACTATATAGAACCAGTTACCATAACACTTGCTACACAAACACCTTTAACAATAGATGAAATGATTATGTGCAACATAAAAGGCTTCAGTCTGATGGTAAATGGACTGAATCTTATACCCAGAGCACTCAAGGCACTTTACATAACATGCCTCATCCACACAAGCACTTTTTTAAGCATATGCTTAACTACTTTCTATCTGCCATTCACACTCCAGTGCATTTGGAGAGCAACGTGGGGTTAGTGTCTTACTCAAAGATATTTGACATACAGACTGGAGAAGCCAGGGATTGAACCACCAACCTTTCAATCAACTGACCTGCTTTGCCTCATAAGCTACAGCTACCTCAGTGAGCAACTGTCCTACCATCCCCATTTTAGAAGAAGTTTCTAAGTTTGTGGACAAGGCACAGGTGGCACAATACGAAGATAGCCAGGATAAGTGGGTGAAAAACTTATTACATAGGAGCCTCACCGAACCAGAAAAGAATGTGCTCGCCAAAGGACTTGATTTTGCGATTTATCCACAATAGCTGACTATAGTGGATCTTATCACAACCGCAGAAACAGGGATAAGGAACACAACCTGAAGCATAGCAAATCAGGATGAAGGTCTCAGCTACCCTCTCCAGTGCAAAATTCCTCTGTCTAACTGCACAGTACAAGAAAAAAAAGAACGCTGTCACATCCCTAAGCAAAGACCAAAACATCACCATATTGCCAGGCAATAAGGGAAGGTGCACTGTTGTTCTACACTCAACTGATTATCACACCAAGATTACTACACTCCTCAGTGACAACAATACCTACAAAGCCTTAAGATGAGACCCCACAAGCAACTCCAAAAAGAAAGTCATCACTTCCCTACAACAACTTGAAAAAGCCATTGACCGCCCTACATGTGTACCCAGGGGATGTTATACCCTGTATATATGGATCTATTCCACTCAGACCCATTATTAGCAGTATAAACTCATCTCCCCACCTACAACATTTTGAGGCACCTCACCACCATCCTAGCTCCCCTTGTGAGGAACACACCCCATCACACCTTGGTCAAAAGAATTATAAGACTCGTTCACACCAACCCAGTGGACCAAAACATAAAGGTACAACATGCCAATGCCATTTCTGGATTGTGCTGTACACACGGAGGAGAATGGAAACCTCAAAACTGAAGTTTACCGGAAGCCCACAACAGACCAGTACCGACTCCCACCGCCCTCTGGAACACAAACCTGGAGAAATCAAGACCCCGCAACAGCCGGTAAAAATGGTTTCTTCTAAGCAAGAGGGGAAACAAAAGGAGCGCACACATGTAAACAAAGCTCTTAAAACATGTGGTTATCCCAAATGGGCCTTCATCAAATCAGCAAAGATGCACAGGAAAGAAGTTCAAACACCAACTAGGGAGGAACAGAGTGACAAACGGAACAACACCGTCAACCCTTATGTAGCAGGTTTATCAGAGAAACATCCCAGTGCACTTCAAACCCAGCCGCATCCCAAAGACAAAACACAAGTTGAACAACATGGTGGCTTACAACACTGACCTTCTGCCACCTGCAATTCAATTTTGAGATCCCTTCCAGGCACCTCAAAACCCGCTAACATCTTGTGTCAGGAGATCTCAATAGGTCACATGACCGGGTGACGCCACGTCTCACAATGGTTTCAACCAAAACTTCTGCTGATAATGACCCATGCACACTTTGGCTCATGTGATGAGGCACATGACCAATAGTGGGTCAACAACCTTCTTAAGGAACAACTCCCACTAGGGTTTAAATACCTGGGACTCTCCACCATTTGGTTTTAGAACTAGTAGTGAAAGAAGTCCAGTCACTTTCTTTCCAAGCTCCTTATGACTGACAACCTACACAGGCATTCATACAAGTGCTTTTTTAATGCCTAAACACCCATAGGCTTAGACACCGATGGATAAATCTGGGACAACACAGGGTTGAGTATCTTGTCCTTCAACGTGCAGGTTGAAAGACCCAGAGATCGAACCACCAGAAGAGCGGGTCATCTAATAATCAGTTCAGGAGGTACAGCCTATTATTAAAATGTAATAATGACCAGATATTTAATCAAAATGATTATGACACTTATTTTAGTATTCAGTCTATGGTTCACCAATGAAATTCATTCACTTTGGTCAACGTTCAGATCAGTTACATCAACAACAAACTATATGGGAAACCATAAGAAGGAAATCACTTGTACGGTCTAAAGAACAAAGTAAATAAATAAAACAATAAAATAAAACAAAAATCTGTAATTGATTTACTGTTTAGTGAACACAAATACAATGAGGAGCTGCTGGGGGTCACGTTTGTCCCAACCATAGGCCCCCTGAATGTGTCATCATGTTATGACTTACTTGGTGATTCCCATCTAAAATATAATCCAATTTCCTTTGGCTTCACTACAAAAACTGACAAAACTGATTTCTGCTGGTACTGAATCCATTGAATTATTTTTAGAAACAGTGTAGAGTTAAAGATATACACCTAGAAAATAATTTGTTCAGCACTAGCCGTTTGTAACACAGTTATATAAATACAACCTAGAATGCTTAAGGGTGATAAAAGTTAATTGTGACTGAAGGTTTTTAGGACAAGAAAACTATGGCACTATGACATGGCATTAGTTAATGTGATGACTATAAATAGAGAAAGTTCTTTGGATTAGTAAAGAGTAAGAACCAGTCACTGTTTACTGTCTTGAAAGAGTTCATGTATACTATATTTGTGAATGAAAGGCTCCAGTGAGTGTTTATAACACACTGTGTGAATGTATCCGATATGAACCAGTCTTACAATTCTTTACTGAATTACTTATTCACATCTGTGAATATTCCCATTCCCCGAGTGGCTCTCTTAAGTGCAAAAGCTCCATTCAGTGTTGAATCTAAGGCGGACCTGAAAATGCAGGGCGCCTATCTTGAATTTTTAGAATATAGTACAGTAATATTGCACAGGGCTCCATACTGTAGTGCTTTACACATTTGCCTGATCTCAAAATGAGAAACAAAACCTTTGGAGGAAGCATCGTTTGTAAAGATCTGCCAAATCACACACATGGAGTGACCCTCATGTTAATAGAAGAGAACTGCCTGAACTTTTTTAAAAAGTCCTGCGTCCATATTAATGGCCAGTATGATCCCTGTACTGATAAATAAATGTGAGGTGTTGTAATCGTATTTTGGACTGAGTCGCATCGGTGAATGCACATAACAATCTTAGATATGATCACACGCAGTCATGTAAACACATGACATCAGTGCTTCTGTTTTAAAGCCAATACTCACACAGTTTTCTCTTTTTTATTAGAAAATGAACTAAGCACAAGTCTTTTGAAACCCTTTGAGATGACTGCTAACAAGTCAGTCACACCCAATAAAAACAGAGAAATAGTGAAATGCAGCGTCACAAATGGCTGCCCAGTTATTACCGCCTGTAACAAAGTAAAGCTGGCAGACTGCAGCAGTGAGGATGGGGACAAAAACTAGTCCTTAAAATCCTTCAGTCCCACTTAACTTTAATCACCCTTTAAGCAAACAATGTAAAAGAATTCAGGGGAGCTTGTCCTTGTCACAGATGTCTGCATTTTATTAGTTTGTCACAGGCAAATATACACTGCTGTTCTGCTTTTAGCTCCGACTGTTACAGTGACAACTGTGCAGCAACAGGGGGAGTTTGAGGAACATCAGAACTTGAGTATCTCAAAGAGAAAAAAACAAACAAACAAAAGAAAAAACTTGTAGAAAAAGACATAAAAGCATGAGTTGTGTTGGATAAAGATTACTGTACTCTTGCATTTTTGGCACTTCTCCCAACACCTGTTGGTCAGAAGTTGCAGCCCTTTAAAGTCCCAGGTTTATGAATTCATTCACTTGAAGTTCCATTTCCTCCTGAACAAAATCATTGGTTTAATAAGCAAGAGTCAAATAAGAGCCAGCCATCTCTGACCCACATCTGCTTTTCGCGAGCCACATAAAAGGCAGAAGGGAAAGTCCAAATGTATCACTTCCACGTTCTGTGCACATGGCAAAGCCATTTCACCGAGGCACAACTAGAACATGGACTCTGGGGCCTGGTGCATTGATGATTCGATGAGGAGGAAGAAGTCGGCAAAGGATTTCGGAGGTTTCGTCATGGGAGGTCTGACCGACTGCTTCCACTGTGCTGGGTTTAGGTCTGTGAAGTCAGCAGGATAACCAGGTCCCATGTCTGGCCTGTCACATGTTCGGGGATCAGAGAAACTGAAGGAGCTGCAGTGTGTACGTGAATGTTACTAAGGCTATGGCTTTGACCAGATCTTGAACTGAGCAGCACATGATGCCTACATACCGCCAGCCAGGCAGTCTCTAAAGTCCAGCTGAAATCAGCAATTGACCCTGACACTAATATCATCAAGCTGGGCTCCAAATTAAACGCACTCAGTGCAAACATGGCGCACACTTCAAAGAGTCCAGGGGCTTACTTCAGAAAAACAAAAGGCATGACACTGTTTAAATACAAGCACTGGGGAACTAGTTAGATGCCAGAGCTTGTGAGATGGAGCAGAAAGAAAGAGGCCAAATAAACAGGAACAGTTTTAAAGAACCTGTAACCCTGCTAGACTGCTTTTAGATATCTATTTATTTGATTTATTTGATTTTGATATCTATCTATACATGTGTATGTATACATATATATATGGAGAGAGAGAGAGAGAGAGAGAGAGCACATTTGAATGCAGGGCACCAGTTTGTATTATTCAAGTGCTGTGTTGTGACCTGTGTTGTACCTCCATCAGTTCACACTTGCTAATGATAGCAAGCAGGAGGATACGGGTTTAGGTTGTTACTTACTTTTCCCTTATGTGTGATGGAGCTAGGTGGCTCCACACCTTACTGTTTGCTCTGAGTTGTAGTTGTGGAGTAACTGCTCTGAGGCCAGTACTCACACTCATTACTGCTGTCTGTGTAAGCAGAGCCAACACTGAGGATGGATAGCTTCAAACATTCTTTGACTCTGTTTCAGTGGATTTAGTGCTCAGGAATTTGGGCATTGTAGGGGTCTAAATAAAAGAAAACACCATCTTTAAGTCTCTGTCAACTGCCAAAAAATTAAAGAGACTTCAGGGAAATCAGCTATTCTCTGCACTATAAGGGAACAGTCACATTTCTGCCACTTGAGGCATAGATGCCCACATGTAGAAAATTTGCCACAGGAAACACCCGGCTAACTTCCCAAAGTGTCAAACCAGAGTTAGAGACTAAATTTAAATGCCTTTGCAGAAACCCAAACCACTGCCCTTCTATTAATTGGCCACAGAGGATTTAGAGTTTGATGTTATCCAACCACAGAGCTTAATCCCTGCGTATAATGAAGATGTACTCCGTGACATTCAAAACAACACTACAGTATATCGTGTGAAGCTAAGATTTTAAAAAGCAACCATACCTTTATAGAAGGAAATGTTTCCTAGAACTTGAAGCTTTTTCCTGCTGAATCATGTTTTAGACTCAGAATAGGACTGCAGGAAAGGTTTGCCAGTATTTCAGGTATTTTTCAACATACATTATACATATAAGAGTTATTTGGTGTCTGGACTTAAGTCCATAAGATGAGGGAAAAAATTCTAAGTAGAGTTTAATTTTGGAGGTTTTCTAGAATGTATTCTAACTGATAGCACAGTTACTGATCTACCCAAGCCAAAAAGTCTAATAAATGTGTTGTTGAAAAAAAACTGCTTTATTATTAGTGCGACTAACCATAATCTTACCGATTCATATAAAAAGTGCTAGAAATAGTGAGATCTGTGCTGCTATAAAAGAACTATAGAGCAACAGGAACACAGAGATGTGTCTCTGCTGTTTTCCACTGAAACCAACCAACCAGGTGTAGCTTTAGGCATAAAATTTGAAACCATTTAATTTACAATGAAACTGTTGCCTGCTGCTCGGGCAGTCCTCATCTAACGTACAGCGGCAACGCTCATAAATATCTGCAGTAAATACAGTATATATGGTTTATATTGTTTCACTATCACATAAGAGAAAATGTACATTTTCATTGCAATAATTTGACAGCAGGAAGTTTGTTCCTGCCAAAGTTTGTTAAGTGTCCAAAATGAAAAGGCTTCAGGCTTACTTAGAAATGTTAATTAAACATTTAAAAAATATACATCCAAATCTCATATAACAAGAGACAATTTTACAGAGTGTAAAACTAGATTACTATGAAACCACTTAAATATCATCTTACAGAATTTTTAAATAAAATAATTTGGAATAAACACCCCTGTTTTTTACATGATCGAGTATTCTGTAGCATATCTGGCATTTGTACTAACCAACTGGAAAGTTGAAAATTGAGTGCTGACAATTATCCTGTCCTCCTGAGTAATCACTGTGAAGCAGCCAAACTGCTTATCTGCTACAAAGTGAAATCAAAAACTCAATCTTTAAAAAAAGTGCAAATCAGTGCAAAGCTTTACTTTTCTTTTTTCTTTTTCTTTTTTTTTGATGCAGTGCTTAGATCTAAACTAGACTTCAGTAAAACAAGTATTGAACCCAAATATGCTGGATTACCTGGTCTAACTTTTCCCATCAGCACCACATCTTCTGAGTGGAGACACTAAACACTGCCAATTATTTTTGTTTGCAGCTTGACCACTAAGTGAGGCTACAACAGCCTACTGGTCTTTAATCTCTGCCAAATCTTGACAACAAGTATATTACTCTTCGGCAGGTCAGTGCTCCATTATCTTGTCCTGCCTATCCCTAACTTTGTCGTCTGGTGTTATTTTCCAGAGCAAAGCAGCTGAAAGCATCAACAGACTGGAAATGATGCTAATGAGATTGTAAGACTGAAGATTCAAGCTCTGGGCTAAAAAAAAATACAAGAAAACAATAACTAGGCCAGTAATTATCTATCAGTAACTTATTCTAAATAATCATTGTTCATGGTTTCTTACAGACAAAACACAGAGGACAGTAGAATTCATTATTGTGTATCACATTAGAGCAACACCATCTTTAACATCCTTAGGCAGTGAAAATATTCCATCAGAATACTCAACAAGATAATGTTCCCAATACCTCCATCCAAATATGTGCTAAAGTTTTCTTGTGCAACATACTGGAGGTCAGCCACGAACAATAATACAGCGGAGGCCTGAGGAGGGGAACTGAAACAGAAATCTCCACCTCGTCTGTGACGCACTGCAGCCACTTAAGGTTCAACATTGGCCAGGAGAAGTAAAAGTGACCAATGAGTGATTAGAAATGAAGCTATGGCAGAGAATGGGGAGGGGGCTGACACGCTGTATCCATCTAAAGCAGACTCAGCTTCCGCCATTTTGACTAGAAAAAAAAGAAGGAAACAGAATTTGGTGATGTGCACTAACTACACAACCCACAGACCACACTCACACCATTATAAATATGATCTCCCCCCCCCCCCATGCCACACACACACTTCATCAGTAGCTATGCCTCAGATTAACTGAAGCACTGCATCATTTTGAGAATGAACATTATCAAGTTGACAAGGTAAACAACTTAACTGATATTTTTGGAGTTTCTGTATGATATGGTGGACTTGGTCTGAAAATAGTCTCATCCCAGATCCCTAAAGCAGCAGCATGACTGGTTTTTAACTATGGATGACATAAGACTGAATGGAGACATGAAATATTTAACACACAGAATTATCAGAAGGGCCACAGACAGTTTAGAAGATTTTGTGTTGAAAAAAACATTTCATTTGTGTCTAACAGTTCAGATCTGATAATAAGCTTAATAATATTATACTGATACACTCTCACACCTTGTTCCAAAAATTACTAATTTCACATATTTATGCATACAAATTATTATTGTTATTATTATTATGTTATTATTTTGTTTAAAAAAATGTATCTCTACATCAAGAACATTTCCTTTGCTTTTAGTGATGTGACACTTTCAAGAAAATGTAGCGTTATTAAATCGGGTTTTAAACTTCAGCAGATGTATTTGAATTTTTGTTATCCACAAAGGAAATACATCTGACACATTCACAGTCACCTGATTTAAAGATTAATGGTTTGTGGACGATAATTAGCACATAAATATACCTGCATGCAGTTCGGTTGGCTGGGGGTCTGTAGAATTCATTTTAGTTGTGTTGCTTAGTATGGATAACAAGCAGCGCAAAAGGAGCGAAATAATGTTACTTGTAAAATAATTCACAGAACATGAATCGAATGGTGGTGTTTGCCTCCCATCAGTGATCACCAATTGGAAGTCATATTTCCCAGTCCAACGGTGGTGTCAGACTGACAACAGCCGAAACCTCCTTCTGCTCCAATCACGTGACAGTGGGAGTCCGTGGAGGTTTAATTCCCTTCCAAGAAGGCCAGCTCTAATCTGCCGCTATATATATATCTATTAAAGAAGAAAAAAACTGAAGTTCTTTGATTGCAGCAGATGCAGAGGTGCTGCACGAGTGTGGCACAGGGAGAACTGAAGATTGGAGAGCAGGCTGAAGGAGTACAAAGGTCAGGCAGCGCAGAGAGCAGGACGGGAGGTAAGAAGCACGCCAAATAACAAAACAAGCAGTTTTTTATGTATTATGAACTGTTATTGGAATTACTTTTTACAGTTCAGTGTGCTGCGTCTGTGTCAAACTAAAGCCCGTCAAAAAGTACAAATGCAGTTATTTTAGTATTTGAACACGACATTTTTTAAGTTACTTGTGAAAACACAAACACTTTCACGCAAGTTTTTCACGCACTTAAATATTTAAAGTCTTGTGAATTTCCAAACTCTTTGATATTGATCGATCCGGGCTACACGAGGTTCACACTTCTCCTGAGAGTACAACACGCACATTTATATGGTTTGAAAGGGTTCAGGCTTTAGTCTAATTGCTTTCTGGTTAATTGAACTGATTGGCTAATTGGCTGTGACACAATAAGGGCGTATGCGGAGATAAACGCAGCTACGTCGTAATGAAGGCTTTTGCAGTTTCTGTGGTGGAGACAGACAAACACTTCTTGGGCGTTTCTTTTACTTCTGATAGTTTAATGAGCCAGCAAACTCAAGGTACAAGGTAAAAAATAAAAAGACAGAGAAATGTATTTATTTGGGTTAAATTGAGCATAAACTGTGGTGTTTATAGTGTGAGTGAGGCAGAGTGAGAATGTGTGTCAAGTTAATAGTTTGAGGTTGGAGAATAAAGCAGCTCACTCTCCGCTCTTCAGGAGTTGGAGAAAGTCTGTCAGCAGCGCTATCAGCCTGCTTGGAAAGGCAGCGGAGCAGAGCTGCAAACACACACACAGCTGAGTGACAACCGGGGCCGTTCATGCGCTCGTGTCACCAAGCAGATATATAAGTCACGCTGGCATCTGATTTATAGACGCGCTGCAGATTCACGCTTCATTTAACGCGAAACCACAGCGTATATTTCACCTGCAGACCCAGCGCGGCCTCCGCGTCAGCCCTCCTGCATGTGGCAGTGTGCAGAAGGATGCCTGCTGCTGCTGCTGCTGGGTTATTACCGCACACACACACACACTGACAAAACGGCTCTCAACACTACCTCATTTTCCTAAACATTATTCTCAAGTGGTTTTACATTCGGGTCTTTATGGAGATGGAAGAGTCATTTAAACCCATTTAATGCGGAAAGTTTTTATTTTTTTTTATTTAATTTAATCCATGTATTTAAACTTGTTAAACGTAGAATTTACGAGGATTTTGTTTTCTTTCAAAATGTCTTTTCAGTTACTTGAGTAGGCACGATCTACTTGTGGTCTCGATAAAACATTCATTCAGCGTTTATTATATACATGCTGATCAAAATAAATAATTAAATGTTATAAATAATCCAGGATTCCTAATAGGTAATCGCTGGTTTGGGCCAGTGCATATTTGCCCATTGCAAGTGACTTATTAATAACAATGTTTGCAGTGGCACAAGTAATGCGAATTCTATTAAACCGCTATGAGGCTGTTTATAGAAATCCACCGCGGCCTTGACAATGTGCTACTGTCGCACACAGCTCGCGGTTTTCAGTGTGAGATTCCATTGTATGTTACAAAGCTCTATATTGGTTGTTAGAATGTATTTTGAATAATTTCGTGGCTTCATGTCGGGTGGGGAACAGTGTTTTGGGGGCTACCCTGGTTCATGAGGTGGGTTATCGTGGACGGGGAGTCAGGATCACCCACCAAGCCCTGTGGAGGCGAATGAAGGCTGGGGTTATCGTCTAGAATATTTTATGAATATTGTCTTGTTCACTGGTTGTACTTGGTTTTACATTAAAGTCTCACTTTAGTCAGCATAGGTTCAGTCCGGCCTGGTGACCCGAGGCAATGACGAGGGTTGATACAGCAATTACCAGATAATTACCAGACATGCATTCAAATGAAAACGCAATAATAATAATGCACATTATAGTCTGGTGGTGTTGGGAATGCTACCAAGATACCAAGGCTCAGAGGAGGGCACCGTTTCTACACCACAGCTGTAAGGCTGACCCGGTGAGAGGAGCAGTGGGGAACGAATCACTTTCTCCCTGCTGCTTTCACACACCGAGGGGGACTGAGCAACTGCGTGTAGCTCTTGTTGTAGTGTGTGTGTGTGTGTGTGTGTGTGTTTCCAAGAAAATAACCCACTGAGATCCCCCCTCAGAGCTCAAAGTGCGCACTGCACAGGCGCAGAACGCGGCTTGTCGATAGAGAAGCTGAAAGGCACTAAGGCAGCCGAACCGACCGGCACTTCCCAGCGGACAGCCGCCGCTGCTGCAGCCGTCAGGACAGCGCTCGAGACGAGCAGTTATCTTCTAAAAGCACGTGCAGCCGCGGTGGGAAGGGGAGGAACCCTGCTGTTTGCAGGCCGAGGACCGAGCTGCTGTGCGCGGAGATGGATTTAAGCAGATGATAGCTGACTGCGTGAGGTACAGTAGAGAAGCGTCCGCGCTGCCGACCGACTTGTAAATAGTGCTGTCTGTTTCAAGAGAGGAGAGCAATGCTGTGTCATCCAGAGTGTGATACTCTGTGGGAGAATCAACCCACTGTAATTAACCCACTGTACTCAATCCACAGAGCAATCTGACAGGGAAGCGCTGAAACTGACAGTCAGAGAGAGAGAGAGAGACAGAGAGAGAGCCAGACTGAATGAGAACTGGGATGAGCAAGTCTAGCTTTTTATTTCTATCTTTGTTTACTTGTTTTTATTGATATTTATTTATTTCAGAACATGTGCATGCTGACTTTTTTTTGACTGGCTATTATTATTATTATTATTATTATTATTATTATTATTATTATTATTATTATTATTAAGAAACCTGACTTTCACATTTTATTTAAAACACTGGCCTGTGCTTGGAAGTTTTCACACACCAGCTTAAAAGTAATTAGTTAATGATACTGCTATTTAAAATATTTCAAAATGCATGGTTCACTTCATATATTTTATAATATTTGTGTTGAATGGAGGATGGTTTGAAAGCTTTTCGTGTTCAGTTTTTTGACTGTTTTAAAATATTATTGGGAACAGGGCTGGAAGCCCAGCTTTAATAAGAAATATGCAAGCTGCTGTGATCATTGCATTTTACTCTAAAGAATGACAGATTAAAAGCCAGAAAATGGCTTTATTGTTTCCATACATCAGTATTTGCTTATTTGATTTTGAGGAGTTTTTGTTTGTTTGCATTGAGGTTTAAATGCTGTCAGCTGATTAGAAGCAGTGGAAGGTGTTTGTTTTTTTTACATGTTTTCTTTATGTTCTCATCAGCTAACGTTGTTTGTTATTGAGAAGGACGTGTTGAGCACTGATGCCGGGCCTTCATGGTTCAGAGCTGTTGACACAAAATGGCGGCAGATTGAAATATGTTACATCTGCCTCACACAGTTAGCACATCTCCACACACACACGCATTGTTTTTGGCGTCTTAGGCTTTTGGTTATTTGCTACTTCAAACTCTGCAGTCTTTCTGCAGACCTCTGGAAAATATTTGAACAACAGGCCCACTGATGCTGGCGATAGCGTGGGCATCATAAACAGGAGACATGGATCTAGAAGTTAAATGTGTGAGAGAACGCCACACCAGCATAGGCGGTTGTTGCAGTGTTTCCCACAGGGGAACATTGAAAACCTTATTTTGTGGCAGAACCTTTAATTGTTTTATAAAAAATCAGATTTGACCTGTGATTTTCTGCATGATATTTTCATTTCAAAATGCAAAGGTTCAAAATGATTGGTGCTTTAAGATGGCTGCCAAGTTTCACGACTTTCTTCTGTGAGGCCTTTGGCCAAACGGTTTTCCTGCTTGCAAGACAAGTAAAAGTGAAGCTTTGCAGTTAAATGAGCAGCTCATCTGTATTTGTGTGTAGTTTGTTTCCCCTTTTTCTCGCTTGCTTTGCTGCACAGCCATTACTTCTTTGTCTTTCAGTGCACTATAATATTTTCCAAGCAGATTCATTTAGAGCAAACATTTCTCCCTGTAAGCAGCAGGAACAAACCAGACTCCCTTCAGGATTTACATGTTTAAATAAAACCTTTAGATGCTGAAAACATATTTGGTGCCATGGATTTGTTTTCATGTATTTATTTACAGTCTATTGAAATGTTATAACGTACAGAAATATGTCCTGGAATAGTCCTCAGATTGGATGTCGTGTGTGAGACAGAAACAGGCTCATGCATGTGCTGTTGGCTTGTGCTCATCAGTTAAACAGAACTAGTGAAAGGCCTAGATTCACACTGTACAAAAAAAAGAAAAGAAAAAAAGCTTGTAGCTGTTTCTTCATCAGATCTTATCTTTATTAGCTTTCACAAAGGTCTCCATCAGTTTACACTGGATGCCACCTCTCCAGTTTCACGGCTAAGAGAGTGGTTTCTCTATGTTTACAGGCTCACGTCCACAGTGTGCAGCCCTGAGGCTAGGAGACCGCAGCAACAGGTTTCACACTAGCATACTCTGAGCAGCTTTTGCCTTACAGAAGTATTTCCAACCATTAAAAATGATCTGAAAACTAAAGTTAGAAAATGTCACTTTGTCTAACTTTGTGGAGTTAAACAAAAGCATTTGAAGCAGAAGTAATAGTTGTAAACTTGCAGTACCAAGCACACAGAGAGCTGCATCGAGGTTTGAGGCAGGAACAGAAGCAGAAACAGCCGCAGTGACTCTGTACGTGTGACAGGCAGGACAAAATAATAATGACAAGGATGAGTTTCCCATTTTAACTATGTATTACTTTGACTTGATTTTTTTTTCTGTTAACAGTTCTGTGTTTCAAATCGAAATGAAGATTTCAGCCTTTCAGAGCTGCACTCTCAGCTGTATTTTTACTGCAGCGATGTTCACTGTACAGTGTGTCAGCCTAATTTACTGCTGAGACTTTGACCCTTTTGTGGAGTCTCGTGCACAAATCTTTAATAAAGTCTGAGCTTGCTGACTGGCTGTCATAGAGCTAAACATGTTTAAGTCTCTACGGGCCGAGGTTCACATGAGATGGTCATCAGGTGCTGGCATTCTCTAGATTAATGGATGAAATGGAGCAGTACAGAGTAGCTCAGTAGCACAGAGAGTTTTGTGACCCTCAGTTAACAGAAAAATGTTTGCCTCATTACTGGCGTGAACTTCAAACGGAAAATTGTGCTGATGCATTGTTCATATCGACTTAAAAGCAAACAGCGTGTGAGGAGAGGAGAGAAATATTGAAACCTCGTTCCTCTGTTGTGCCACTTGAATATTATCACTGTATTTTCAACATTTTTTTCTCTCTGTTTCTATGCCCAGTATTAAACCACTACTTGGCTCAGGTTTCCTCCATAGAAGACTTTGACAGAATTTATCAGCAACAGCAGCCAGTGGTACCTGCACACCCAGCCCAAACCAAAGATTTCAACTACAAAAATAAAGGCTGATACAACTAAAGCAAGAAAAAAAGTCATTGTATATTTATAGCATTCACTTTTTCAAAAATGCTTCAATTGGGTCTAAAAGTGTCATTCAAATAGAAAATCTTTCATTGGCAAAAAGTGTGCGGTTTGTAATGGAAACCTGACTTCATACTACAAAAGCTTAGCTGGAAGTTTTTATTTTGGAGAAGGGGGAAGTTTTACACACTCCAATTAAATCTTAGAAATTCATATTTAAATTCAAAAACCTAAATATGTAAGATAATGGCCCGCAGCTGTGCAGGCTCACAGTCGCAAAACATTTGATCTGCACTCACACTGACGTGCAATCTGTTACATTTGTGTAAAAAAAAAAAGGTGTGGCAAAAAGATAGAATTGTTGTTTTATTTCAGATCATTTTTTAAGTTAGAAAATTAATAAAAACTAGTGTTTAAAACATTTAATGAAAAACAAAAACTTTGAAATAAAGTTTTGCTTCCACATTAATCATTACATAGCAAAAAATGACCATAGCTTAAGAAAGTTCTTGGCACCACTGATTTAAGGCCAATGCTGTCTCACAGTAATAGAATATATATAGGAGTATACTTTATAAACTGTATATTGTAAAGTATATGACATGAAGCCTCATTACATCTGGAAAATGTCCTGTGCCAGGTCTGACACACAGTGGCAGTTCCCCTCTGCTTTCACTGCTGCTCACTGATAAATCTGACAGCTGGGTATTCTTCTAATCCTGCAGCGATGCTTCAGGAGAAAGCTTCAGCTGTGACGGACGAACATGTGAGCCGGCTCCAGACCGGCGGGGAGACGGAGCTGCTTCCAGACCAGTCGCGACTGGGCCTGTCCACAGCTCCCACCGTTCCCAGCTCCACCGAGCCCGACCAGGTACGCACGGAGGGCAATCTTGCATCTTCTGGATGGACTGTGAAATAGTACGCTTTAGGCTGATTTATAAATTGCTCCATTTGGTGTTTATATGCAACTATTTTGCATTTTCTTGGATGGTCTGAGTAGTTTTGATTGTAACTGTGACTCTTCCTTCAGAACATTGAGAACATTAAGGTCGTCCTTCACGAGAGGGAGCTGTGGAAGAAGTTCCACGAGGCCGGTACAGAGATGATCATTACTAAAGCGGGGAGGTGAGTGAGGCATGTTTCTGATGAACCATAAAAAAATTAAAAGAAATGTTTGAGTTCTTGTGTACAGTATTATTTCCATTTTACAGAAGAGTAAATACTCTGCTGTAAAAATACTTCAAAAGAGCTACATTCAAAATGTAATCTAAGAAAATCTACAATGTCTCGTGGTTTTTTCAGTCCCTTGTATTACTGCATTTTTGTTTGGATATTGGAACACGTGAACCAGCCAGTGTCTGCTGTCAGGTATAAGCACTGGAATAAACAGTTTGTTCAGACGTGGAGTCAAAGAAGAAATCTTAAACATCTGCCTAAATCTCTACAGTAAATGTATTTTCTGCTGTTGTTGCATTAACGTACTGCATTGTGGTGGAGTTTATGAAACACAAAGAGTTGCCTGAAAAAGTTTTTCACCTGATTTGAATCTCCCCGTCAACAGTAACCTGGAAACGGTCGAGCTCTTTGTTATTCATATAACATATTGAAATGTAGCGATGCTCTTCAGAGTGAAAACATGCATAGTTTTCTGGAAAATCGCAGGCAAAGTGATTTTCTAGTGATGGATTCATTATGCAAGATGAGTATCATATCTTTCTGGGATCATCTGTTTAGACAGCTCGTAGTAACATACGGCAGTTATGATTTTGTCTTTCAGGAAGAGACAGAAAGTTCCTGCCGCGACGACTGCATAATTGAAAACACAAATGACTGCTCGGCTGGTTGGATTTAATGCGACCTGAGGATTAGATAGTGAGGCTGTTGGACATTAACCAGAGAATGAATACACTCTCAAATTGACCTCCGCCTCTCATTCCTCACGGGATGTTTTTTTCCTCAGCGAAAAATGTAAAAGGTCACCACATTTTTTCCTTAATGCTGTATAACCGTAAGAGATGGGCTTTTCCTTGTCCAGCTCATAAAGTATGCTCTGAATCCTTAAAGCCCTTTGAAGAGCTGTACAGTCGTGTAGCTGTGCAGCTGTGCTGGAAGACCTATCTGAGTTTACCTGCAGTCAGTCTGCAGCGGGCGCGCTGAAGGTCGCTGAAAAATTGGCTTCATCGCTGACAAGCAACAGATCTGAAAATGAAAATGATATCGACACCAGACTGAGTTATTTAAGCACGTCATGAGTAGTGCATGTAGTGCTCACTGTCTCATCATGGTAGAAGGTATTTTAATCATACTGCAGCAAAAAGCCTTTGGCAGTAGACCAGCGAAGCAGCAGAACATGGTATTTAATGTGTTGTTTGAACAGACAATAAAAAGCACCCAAGAGTGGGAACCAGGCATTACTACAGACACAATCCCTGCTTTATTTTTATAATTTTTTATTATCTCAAAGTGTATCACAGAGAGTCACAACAGTGAGCATTTGTCCACTAATTTGGAGAAATTTCTCAACAGACGTATTTATTACATTTATTGAGGTCATAAATACATGTAGATAAATAAACAGAAAAGAAATGAAAGACGAAAAGAGGCAGGTTACAGGTCAGTGGTAACTTTATTGTCCCCAATGGGAAATTGATTTGCATTATGTCAACACATCAAAAAACAAACACACAACAAATAGACAGAGATTCTTGGAATTATGTTGTAAGGAAAGAATGCATCATCGTGAATGTGTCTGAGGTTCACACACCAGTCTTTCTTATTCTTTAGGGTGAGTGCAGCTTCAAAAAGCAGCTAGCATGGCTGTAAGCTCCTAATGATGACGCTAAAAAATGATTCATAGCAAGTAAAGTCAACCATCTTAGAAAGCAATGTTACAATTCTAATATTCATTTGCACTAAATAAATAGTTCATCCAAGTCTGAAAGAGCTATGAAGGCATTTAGTCGTAAACCAAACTACTGGATAAACTAAGATCATTAAAGTCATTCTGGGTGATGTGATGGCTGCCACACAGGGACGTGCATTTCTGTAGAGCTAAACTGAATGGAAATCCATCCAAAAGCTGTCCAGACTGATTGGTTGGACAGCAGTTATATACCAACTGCAGGTTTGTTCTTGTGTATTTTGTTCATATTTAGTGCACTGCACAAAAAAAGCAATATCCGTAAAATGACCTGAAACACTGTCTCATAATTACTGGTTAATCACATGACTCTTAGACTGCAGTCGCAAATTTCGGTATTTGAAAATAAACTACATATAAAAAACATGATTACAAAATAATAAATCTAAGCAGAAGAAACATTTTTCCAAATCATTATTAAACTAATATTTAGAGAAGGTAATATAAATATATGTTAGAATAGGGCAAAGTACTTGCAGTGACGTATATGGTGTAACTTTACTTCTCCAAACGGCCCAACAGGCTCAGCAGACAGAATAACATTAAAATAACAAAGAAGTCTCACTTTGGCATAAACTGCATGTTTGTGTCTGTGTCTCATGGATTTTTGAATAAAACGTGTTTATTACTCATTCACTGAAGTTACTCACACTGAGTACTGTAGCCAGAATTTTTTCTCAAGTAAGAGTAGTGATACATACATACATACATACATAATATTATTCAAGTAAATGTAACTGAGTAAATGTAATTAGCAGTGATGGAAATAACGGCGTTACTTTTTTCAGTAACGAGTAATCTAACTAATTACTATTCCTATCATTACAACGCCGTTACCGTTAATAACAGGAAAATGCGGTGCGGTCGTGTTACTATTTTTCAACAAACAGACGGTTGAAGCTGTGTTCAGCTTACCGCATCTTATATCAGTTGCACGGAAGTAGCTGTAAGTAATCTGGGCGCTACAGCTTTAAGCAGCTGCATGCGCTCCCGCGGACGGCAGTCACTTTCTGATAGACGATCACTTTCTAGCACAACACCTGGAGCTATGGGGGCAAAACAATCACATGAGTGCTGCTGTTTGGCTGAATAAAGTAGTCGTGGTAAGCCAATCACATGACCACTTCAAGATGACAAAGCAACAAGGTGCCAGTTTTTAAATTGTGTTGATAGGCCACGTAAAACCAGAGTCATGATAAACAATATATACGCGTGTTTTTCCTGAAGAGTTTCGTCACGTTTACTGTCTAAGGACAGCGCTAGCAAGCACTCTCTGCTTATGACCCCAAAAAACAAACAAAAATCAGCCCTTACGTGTTGGTGGGAAAATGCACCATGTCGACCAATCAAAAAATGATATGGCGACATCACATTTGGTTGTTTAGGAAGAGGGGGAAGTTTTACGGGTGACGGCGAGAGAGAGAGAGAGAGAGAGAGAGAGAGAGAGAGAGACAGCAGAAAAAGAGAGAGAGCGAGTTTTGAGATGTGAGAGATTTGTGACGTTCAGCGTGTTTGGAGTGTGTAGTTAATGTGCTGTCTTGTGTAGTTAGTGTGTAGTGTTGTGGATAGTTTTGTGTTGTGTGTCAGAACAATGAGGCGATTGCTGTCTCCAGGTAGAAAATAGCAGTGATACACCTGCTGCTGTCAGACCTGCAGGTATCAGGCTGTGATGTTCTCCTTTATAGTGGACAGAAATTATTATTTTGGAGCTGCACAAATAATTTGTGTGGCGTCTTATTGAAGAACAGCTGATTGTTCTGTAAATAGTTTGAAATGGTTACAAAAAAGGGTAAAAGGTAAATGGCTGCAAGTAACTTTGTTGTTTGCAAAACTTGTGCATATGATTTTAAAATTGACAATTTATATTTGCATTCAAAGTTATGAAATATGATTCAATAAACATGTTTGTGGTTGTTACAGTAAAAAATATAACTTTTTCTACTCGGATTTTATGTTTTCTGTCTGATTTTAGATCAATTGTGTTAATACAGTATGTCAAAATGAAAACATAACTGTAAATTCAGACATGTGAGGTTGTGCTGAAAAGGATGATACCAAACAAGGCAAAGTAAATAGTTTTTAAAGGTGAAATGTAGAGGAAACATCAAAAGTAGTTAAAAATGGCCAATTATACCCTGGACCCCAGAGGGTTAAACTTTTTTGTTTAAAGTAACGCAATAGTTACTTTTCAAGTTATTAATTACTTTTAGTATCTTGTAACTCAGTTACTAACTCAGTTACTTTTTTGAAGAAGTAATTAGTAACTATAATTAATTACTTTTTCAAAGTAACTTGCCCAACACTGATAATTAGTTACTACCCACCTCTGACAGTTGCACACACCAACACGTCCCTGTCCTAATGAAGGCACACATCTAATCTTTCTTTTAGTTGATCCGTATGAAGAGACGACACAGCAAAAATGAAAAGCAGCCCAGAGAGAATTCAAAGTGATCGCCACTGTTATTACTTCAGACACATGAACCAGTACAAAGGGAGGCTTTAAGCTGAACTACTCATTACCACTTTTGTTACCGGTTGAAGTTCAGGCTCTGGCTGCTGAGCCGGGGTCTGCATACACTCAGCTCTGGGTTCTTGGCTAGCTTAGTGTTAGCATGCTATCTGTGCTATCTGTGCAGGTGCTAGCAAAGAGCAGAACTTCTGTTAGCAGCATAATGTGATTTTTGCCCTGGATGCAGTTTGAACTCTTGTTCTTTTGTACAATAAAAATAAAAAGTAATATCCATATATCTGTTGGAGGTGTTGTAGTCGCCAAATAACATAACGTTGGCATTCCTCAGTAAAAATTGGCGTTACTCAACTTCTAGTTGTCGTTGGCTAATATCCTAACCCAACTAAATGTAAAGTTTAAGGAAAGCCAATCGTGTTCAGGTCTAGTTGGAAAGGATATTTTCTGAATCATTGATTGAATCAAGTTGAATGAATGTAAACATATGCACAGGTTTTTCAGGCATATAACTTTATTACTGACCACAGTCATATAGTACTGTTTTTAACATGTTTAAAAATGTGGTCAAAGAGACATTTGGACCAGCACAGAGGTGATTTCAAGTATTCTGACAGGTCTGTTTTCTGGTATTCTACTGTCATTTGTCATGCATAAAATAAAATAGTTCTCATTTTTTATGTTTGAATGGTCACTTCAAAAGAACTGCCAGTATAAATACAGTTAAGGGTGCACTTTATACCAGCTATGTCATCATTCAGATTACATCATCGGTTCAGTTGTGATTGAGTTGGAACAACAGAGCAAAAGACAGACTTTGGAACCTTTTAGCTTCTACCTGTGCACTCCCTCTAACCAGGAGAGTCTGTTTGTGACTTCAAATATATATATATATGTGTGTGTGTGTGTATATATATATATATATATATACACACACACACACACACACACACACACATATATATATATATATATATATATATATATATATATATATATATATATATATATATATATATATGTGTGTGTGTGTGTGTGTGTGTGTATATATACATATATATGTATATATATACACACACACACACACACACACACACACACACACATATATATATATATATATATATATATATATATATATATATGTGTGTGTGTGTGTGTGTGTGTGTGTGTGTGTATATATATACATATATATGTATATATATATAGATAGATATATATACATATCATCTCTGCTGCAGTGCAGAGATGAGAGGGGAGTCAGGACAGATGCAGATGAACCATAAGGATCCCATATTTCCCAAACACTCCGAGATGAAACTAGCTCAGTCCTAGCTGAGTCTAGAAGACTTGTTATGATGAGTGTCATTGTCCAGGTGTAATCCTCCTTCTTCAAAGCACCCACCGCAGCTCTTGCCTCACTCTGCCTCTTTGTACACAGCCCGTCAAGTGAGTAGGAGCAGTTTGATAAGAGGAACCCGGCGCCCACAACAGGCCTTAGTCTACTAGGCTGTAGCGCTTCATCATCCTCATCCCACCCCCCCTTACCCTCAACACTTCTTTTGATCTCGCTGTAGTACTGCAGATTCCCAGAGAAGGAATGGATCATTGGAGGGCCTAAACATGTGGGATTGTTAAGAGAAACAGCTGGCTGGACATAGAAACACACACACCCTGACACTGATATCATACACACACTCACTGACTTCCATTTCTCATGCCCCCCCTTAAGTTCACTCACTTAGTCACGCTGCTGAATGTATACGTATCCCTTCATGTTGTCTTTGAAAAGCAGTTATCCTGGGTCGATTTAATTCAGCGTTTTAATACATTAGACTTAAAATAGGGGCGGGACAAAATATTGATACTGCAGTAAGTACGGTATAATGAATCACCTCATCTACGTTACTTGTACACCAGCAGCAAACACAGATATTTTGGTCACACTTTATAATAAGTCAATAACCTATATCACAATATGTACTGTCCATGCTTTAATGAAAATAGGATTTAATTATCTAAAGTAGTTTGCTAATGGTACTTTATGATGTTGCTACAGTAGAACAAGGGAGTAAACAATTTTAAAGGAAAGGACAAACAACTTGTACTATTTAGGAGGTAAAGATATTTAATAATATCGAATAATTACAACATCCCCTAAAATACTCTGAAGTGACTTGTTAAAAAAATATTATCTACTTTCTTTCCACCAAAACAGGCATTTATTAATTAAAAATATTTACAGTGTCATTTGTGTCTCCTTTCCATGAAAACAGCCATTGGGTAACCACCTATTTATATTTAATATTTATATTAGTGTGATTAGTATTAGTGTTACTGTTGGGTTCCCACCCTAGCTGGTAAATTGAATTTTGATTTGCGATCTTTCACTCGTTGATTGTGATTTTGCTGATTTCACATATATACAAACTTCCCAGTTCATTTAAGTCTGCCACTTTTTACTGCTATATTTTTTTAACCACATAATGCTGTTAATTTATTCTGTAATTATTCACATTTTAATTCTTATTAAAAATGTATTTTGTAAATTTCTCAACTACAAATCCATATGTCCTTTAAGTGAAGTAGGTTATTAAATATTTCAAGTCCCAGTGCCCCCAGGTAATACATATATATATGTATATATATATATATATATATATATATATATATATATATATATATATATATATATATATATATATATATATGTCCAACCCTAAAGCTCAACTCTGAACAATCTGAACAATGAGGAAAATCATTAAAGAGGTGAACATATATATACCTTGCCAAACAATGGTTTTATATTCATTGTTCTCTCTTTTCCTTCCAGTTAATCTGGTTCTCCCACTAGATGTCATGTCAGCTCCCAGGGGAAAGTTACCGGTAGCTCGCTTCTTATGTGGGGGGTTATTATTTGGTTATTCAGTTGAGCCTAATTTTCCTGGATAATTTAGTACCTGCTCACAGGACACAATTGCATAGTGAAAGCGATGCTTGTAGGGAACCAATGTAAACACAGAGTGTGATGTCACTCAGCTATTCATTACATTTACTTGCTCAAGATTGGATAAAGATCCCCCAGCAGAGTGAGCCGTGAGATAGTTATGGTCATATTATACAAATCCGAGGGCCGCATGTGTTGACACAGGCCTCCAACTGCTCCGACTGTGTGTTGCGAGCGGAGTCAGAGATGAGCAGAGGTCTGTTTTGAATGTTCTTCTAAGATTAACCCGTCTTTCAGTGAGGATGATAGCAGGACTGATCCCTCCTACTGATTGGATTTGAAGCCTGGGAAAGAGATTTAAATTACCTGCTCTCAATCCCCCGCCACCCCCTTCATCTTACGTGATGGAGTATTTACAGTAACACGATCAGCACTATGAACTTTTGAAGATGGGCATTTGCACCATTCGGAGCAGCCAGTACGCAGACAGGGGTTTTGATGCCTTGCAGTCCTCCCAGAAAAACACGTGAGGTTGTCCATTACAGTGTTTGACTATGTCACCATGGGCAACACCAGCAGATAAACTCCAGGCCTTTTTGACCATTGCCTCTTACCAGTGACAAGCCAGCTGTCTAATCTTCTGTCCAATCTGGGGTGCCATTAAAAACCACTTAAGGCTTTATAAGAGACTGCAGAGGCTTTTGCAAAATTTCCTTTGGCACAGATGGGATGAAAAAGTTTTTGGTTTCCCAGAAGAGGTCACAAAAGGTAGCTCCCCTCATGTGCTTTATAGCCTTGGCTGCTATATTAACATATTTGAGACATTTAAAAGATCAAGCATGTTCCCATGCTTTCAGTGACATCTCACAAATTGTTACCAGGCCAAGAAATGTGAGATTTTTTTTTCTTTCGCAGACAGGTTTGTTAAATAAATGCTGGATTTGTAATGCGTTTGATGTAGTTTTCTGCTGACAGGAAGGTTTCATTAACATAACGTTCAGGTAGAGTTTATTTCAAATGTCCAAGATGGCAACTTTCTGTCTGTCTCTCGAATCCTGTGATCTCTGTGGGTCCTGGCTCTGCCAGTTCCTGCTGCCATGGAGCAAATCAGATCTTCAACTGCACCAGCATCGACACTGGTCTCTTCCTACAAGCTAAATTTTTTTTAATGGCCTACAAGATCCTTTCTTATGAAGAAAACCAGTACAGAGCGCTACCATTGAAATTTGTTACCTTCTCTGGAGTATGACATCATGTACAGATAACATAATCATCCAAACTTGTGTCCTTTGAAAGAATTCCTAATCACTGATGTGATATATTTACCGCACTGTGCAGACAGTGCTTAAGCTCATTAATTTTAAAGCCGAGGGTGGACATCTCTGTCCATATTGAGGCCAATTAAGAGCTAATTTGTGTGGCAGTAGCTGAGATCAGCTTTTCTGGGAATATTTCATGTTGTTGAAGAAACATAGAGTGTGTGTCCAACAGTTTTCCTTTGTGTTTTTCAACAGGAGGATGTTTCCTAGCTACAAGGTCAAAATGACTGGGATGAATCCCAAAACCAAATACATCCTACTTATTGACATTGTCCCGGCTGACGACCACCGCTACAAATTCTGTGACAACAAGTGGTGAGTTTCAAAGGACACAAGCAGAGGTGTGTGTGTGTGTGTGTGTGTGTGTGTGTGTGTGTGTGTGTGTGTGTGTGTGTGTGTGTGAGTGTGTGTGTGTGAGTGTGTGTGTGTGTGTGTGTGTGTGAGTGTGTGTGTGTGTGTGTGTGTGTGTGTGTGTGTGTGTGTGTGGGCATATAGAGGGTTTGGGATTAATATCCCTACTTTGTTACTGTCATCATGATACCACTACATTTCCTTTTAAAAAATTACAAATAATGTGGAATACATTCTATTATCTGAGCATGGCTTTCTTCATTAAACAGAGGAATAACAGAGTAATAATCTGTAAAAAAAAAAATAGTACCCCTCCAGAAGAAGCACTCCTCAGGAGTCTGTCCATTCACAAAAATGCATGACATCCACTACAATTCTTCTAATTCCTTATTTAACCCAGAAAAGAGGAAACGTAAAGAGGAACTGCTGCTGGTTTGTTTCAAATATTCTAAAAGAGCAGAACATTTAGAGTGACCTAAGCAGGTAACTGTTACTGTGGCTCCTCGTCAGCAGCACCTCCGTACTGCAGGGCAATTACAAAATATTTAAAAAGAAAAGAGAAAAACTACCCAAGTTTGACTGTTGCTCCAGCTGATTTTGTATCTGGAGTTGATGACATTATAGTCCTCCATCCGTTAGCACAACAAAATAGCTGGCCCTGCCTTCATACTGAGGGCAGACAAAATAGTTTTGCCAGGAAAAGCTTAAAAAAAGAATTCAAGCAGACCTTCAAGCAGAGTTGTTTTACAGCCATTTGTTTCTGATCTTGTGGCACGGCATGCAGTTGGTGGGTTCTGGTGTTTCTCAGTGACACCTTGCAGCAGTATAATTAGGAATGAAGTTTTAGCAGGGATCACTGCTTTTCAGTATAAAGGATTTAATGCTGTGAGGGTGGAGAGCATTGTATGTCCAATGTTAAGCTTAAAGAACCTGGCATAGTCCCTGAAAAACAACACTGGCTCTTGAAAGCAACTATGCACTCTGTTCCATTTGTAATCTGTTTTTAGGATGGTGGCTGGGAAGGCTGAGCCGGCGATGCCAGGCAGGCTCTATGTGCACCCTGATTCCCCTGCCACTGGAGCTCACTGGATGCGGCAGCTGGTGTCATTTCAGAAGCTGAAGCTAACAAACAACCACCTGGACCCTTTTGGGCATGTGAGTAGCTATGGAGGATGTTAGTTATTTAAAGAAGCATTTAGTGATTTTAGAGGCTGTAGCGCTTTGCGATGCTTTGCTGTCTAACACTGTGAGGTGAATTAAATGTTAATTCCATGTTTGGAATGAGATGCTGTGTCCATCCATCTTTAGAAAACACTTGGTGACTAATATTCACAATAGGTTAAAAATGGATAAAAGAATAAGATACCATTAATGGATGGCTCAATACTTCCAATATAAGTTACAAAAAATAAAAAACAGGCTTGCTAACATTGCAACTATAGAATATAAGCTAAGCTAAAAGCTAAGATATATTTATTTATCCCAAAGTTGAGACGCTCCTTCATTACAGCTTTTATAAAATAGGTCAAATAAGTAGAAAGGCATATATCTTCATATCTTTAAAAATAATCAAATAAATACAATACATTAAAACACGTATGAATTTGAACAAAATTTTTAAATAATAAAAACATAATTAATACGAACATAAAATATTTAAAACTCAAGAAAACAACAGGATTTATTAAAGGAAGTAAAAGCAGCAGTGCAGTGCAATAAAGTTTGTGTAAAGTCTGTGACGGTGCAGACTTGAACTAAACTGTTAACATAAGAGATGATTCTCTCCTAGACAGATGTGTTCGACTGCTGAGCGTATGAAAGATCATCATCCTGTAAAAGCAGGTGCTCCATTACCTGTTTGTTCAATGACCTCGTCTCTGCCACAGCTTCAGATGTGTCAATTTCACAGCCAATCATAGAGCCAATCTTTCTAATCAGTTCAGTAATCCAAAGTGTTGGTGCCAACAGGGTGAAACACATACTACACGAGAGAAAGATTCATACTTTAAAACGAGCACTGTGTTTAAATCACTGACTGTCAGTTACAATTTAGTCAACAGTGCTTTACTGTTGACTAAACATGAAATTATAATGAAACATGCTAATGATAAAAGATAATAAACAATTGTTTCCAAACAAATTTATGAACATTATTGTAAAGTTGCAACTGATTATACTAAAAAATTATTAATGAGTACTATTTAATTCAATTCAGCTATATTTATATAAGATAAGATAAGATAAGATAACCTTTATTAGTCCCACACGTGGGAATAATAAAGGTTATCTTATCTATAGTATCTTATATATAGTGCTAAACCACAACAACAGTTGCCTCAAGAGGCTTCATAATTCAAGGTAAATCCCCAACAATCAAACAACCCCGATGGTAAAGGACTTTGGTGAAAGTGGGAAAGTAAAACTCACTTTTAACAGGAAGAAACCTCTGGCAGAACCAGGCTCAGGGAGGGGCGGGGCCATCTGCCGCGACAAGAGACACACTGTGGAAGTACTCGTGTATAAATATATGGTGAGTGAAAAGAGGTGCGAGAAGGACAAACGCGCAGTGCGCATGTAAAGCCTCCGGCAGCCTACACCTATTGCAGCATAACTAAGGGAGGATTCAGGGTCACCTGGTCCAGCCCTAACTATATGCTTTAGCAAAAAGGAAAGTTTGAAGCCTAATCTTGAAAGTAGAGATAGTGTCTGTCTCCTGAATCCAAACTGGAAGCTGGTTCCACAGAAGAGGGGCCTGAAAACTGAAGGCTCTGCCTCTGATTATTCATTCTACCTCTATTTAGTGTATCTGTAAACATTATTTGGATAGCTATTGTAAACGATCTATGGCATGGACGGTGTCAGTTTAAGTGGTCTCAGAATCCCCTCTCTGTATTTTGCTGATGATGTGGTTCTGTTGGCTTTGTTTAACAACAAGGAAAGGAAGGACCGAGAGGCTGACGGACAGATTGCAGCAGCATCATGGTGAAGACAGCAAAACTGCTGTGTCCACAAGCTGTGGATAGAGACTGAATGTATGAGATGATGGATAAGCTGCACAAATGAACTCCTTCTGAAGGACATCTGGGCTCTCCTTTACAGATAGGATTCAAGAGGGTCCAGAATACAGCTGCTAATATTCCTCCATGTCAAACGGGGTCAACATCTTGTATGGCTCCTGGGTGTTTCAGGATTGTTGATATGGGAGGAAGTCCAGGGTCAGGCCCAGGGCACTCTGGAGAGATAATATCACTGAGCCAATGAACACCTTGGTGCCCTGCCAGAAGAGCTGTTGGGGAGGTGTAGGGGAGAGGGAGGCCTGAGCATCATTGCCTAAATTCCAACAATGGCAACCTGGACCTGGATAAGCAGCTGAAAGCTGGATTTTAACGAACGTGGGCTGATGTCAAGCCCAGATCTCGGTGAGACTTATGCACCAAAACTACCTGGTTATGTTTAGAAAATGTTTGTGTTTATGTTGAGGTTTCTTCCTGTTAAAAGGGAGTCCTTCCTTCCCACTGTCGCCAAAGTCTTTGCTCATAGGGGCCATACGATTGTTGGGTTTTTCTCTGCATGTAATATTGTAGGGTCTACCTTACAATATAAAGCACCTTGAGGCCACTGTTGTTGTGATTTGGCGCTGTATAAATAAAGCTGAATTGAACTGAATATCTGACTGATAGATATGTGAGCAGCAATATCATCGTGCTGTTTTTCACAGGCTGATTCATGATGGAAAGATGGAATGAAGAGATGAAGTGTGTAAGAGAGAGAACTGCAGAGGGAGGTGAAGAGTGTGACTGTGGCAGCACTCCCCAGGGGGATCCTGGGATAGCTTGTCTGAAGCCATCCCGTCAATGGGCGGGCTCATTAGGTTCATAACCTCTCAGATCAGTGGCGGGGCCTGCTGTCAGATTGAGTTGAGTGCCTTGCTAGTGATAAGGGCGAGTAATGAGGACAGAGCAAGTTAGAGGCCAGGCAGGGCCCAGATGACGCGCAGACCAGGAGGTGTGCAGTAAAACAATGCCTCTTGAAGTAGAGCGACAGAACTCCTGATTATGCTCTTTATATAATGTGAAAATAATACCATAGCTCTCACTGTTCTTCATAGGCTGTTTAGTGTGGCATCAATAATTACAAGTTTAGCAGTAGTAAATTAATTGTGATAGAAAAATTCTCACATTGGAAATTCATGAGATAATATAATTAAAAGAGTATATAAAGAGTCTATTTAGTGGTCAAAAACAGCATCTAAATGTTTGATATTCTCAATATTTTATGTTGTGTTTTATCCAGGGCTGGAGCCAGAGTTTAGAAATAAGGTATCACACTGAAGATGTAGCACCTGTGCTCCAGTGACCTGTAGAAAAGGCTAAAGAAACTAGGTCCTACAATTTTTTTAAAACAGGGATGGGCTTGATTTTGTACATCTTCCACCTTTTGCAGGAACATGTGTGCACAGAGAAGCATTTAAGTTAAAACAGAAATTTTCCTTAACTTAAAATAAAAATAGCACAAAGGAAAAAGCTACTAACTCAGTGGCTCTGGCCCCACTTTGCTTCTGATTCAGTCAAAGTGCTTTAACCGGTTATAATTCATCACGAGTCAGGTGTCAACACAGGTCACAGCTTCTCTTTTTGTAATTCATGCCTTGAAAAACTAAATACTTGGTGACATCACAGTCAGTTACAGACATTAATTCAACTACTATCCACTTTTGGCAATGCAACCTGTTCTACATCACCAAAAGAAACTATCTGCTCGTTCTTGCCAGCAAACAGACGCGAGCTACTCAGGATTAGCTGCTGTTAGCCAAAAGATGCTTTTAAGGAATGAATAAGTTGCTCTTCAGTGTATCCATCAGAGTATGAACGTGTGTAAATGTTGGATAAAAAACACTCATGAAGAAAAATGTGTATATGTGTAGGAAAGTATTATAAAAGGACAAGTCCGTTTATCATTGTGTTATTTGTACAGACATTAATCTGTCACTTATGTACCTTTAAAATCTCAACAACAACAAAAGCTGTGGTGCATCTATAACTAGCCTAAGTGATTTTCAACAGTTCATTTAAAAAATATATAGATATGTTAACAATAATAGTAAATGATATATTTAAGGGTTAACTCTGAGTTTCCTAGGAATCCAGATCTCACCAAACACCATCCGACCCATTGTTGTAATAATGGAAAGAAACATTTTAAAATGATTTCACTGGCTGTAATATGGCCAATGAAATCATTTACTTTACTACAGAAAATAACTCACTGCCTTTTCAGGACTCATCTCAATCAAAGTAAGTAATCCCCATTTTTAATCAGCTGAGATGAAAGCAATTTTTTAACTCTTCACTGATCTAAGAGGGCTTCCCTGATCAGTGCTTTCAGTCTCCAGTATCACCCCCAAACAGCAGCCAGACAGCAGAGCAGACAAAGGTCAACAGAGAGCCTCCAGTGAACCAGCCAATAGCTTTAGCTCTGTCTCCACCCTGCCTCAGCAACAGAAGTAAGTGAGTGAGGGGCTGGTCACTGTTGAACCTGAGCCTAGCTCCCCATGCCCTCTTCAACCTTTGATTCTCTTTGGGAGTTCCCTGGAGGTGAAGACTCCTCAGGAGAGTGTCTGGCAAAAGAAGGAGGGAGCCGAGGTGCATAGCTTGACGATTATCAGCCCTGACAGAGCTGGACTAGCGCTGACCCTGCCCTACTGTTGCTAACGCTTCACTGGGCACAGCACTGGGCTGTGTTGAGAAGAGTGATGCTATTGAGCTGACCTGCAGATACCTAACAATGTAAACACTACACACACTATACACATGCCACCTGCTATATACTGGCACATAGCAACACTCACCTGTGATGGAAATGAAACATCAAGATCTCACTCAACTCGTTAATTCTAATCATGTTACGACTAAAGGGTTCAGTTTAACATGAGATTCAGAGGGAAATGTTTGGTACTTAAACGAGCATTGTGTGCACATGTGAGACGTTGGCCTGCAGGGCATTCAGCCAGAAAGGTTGTTAACATTTTAAAAAGGTCTGTTTTAAAACTGCTAAACACTGACATTACACAGTCTGAAATTCATTGTTTCATATTTACAGGAAGACATAAGTGAGAGTCGCATTGATTTGCACAAAAACATAATAAATGTCCAAACTGAAAAAAATTACCATTTTAAGAAAGAAATAAGGTCATTTTAATGCAAGTAACAGGGCAATATTTACAACTGTGTAGCATAACCTCTTAACAAGAGTCCAAAAAATCATCTGGGAAAAGAGGAGAGAGGAGTGATCGCCACTGTTGTGTGACAGAGGAGTCTGACTGCTCAACAGTCTCTGATTTCCTCTGTGATATTTTTCATTTTGGGTTGATCCAATTGTTTTCAGAAGACAAGCTATGCTGTTGTAATAGATGCAGTATGCAGTTTAGAATTGTCTTGCTATAGAATACAAATAGCATTTGTATTCTATTTTTATCCTATTGTATATTTTATTCTATTTTATTCTACTGTATATAGTATTCTATTTTTATTCTATTCTGTACAGTTGTGTACTGTATTTATTCTTATTTTATTTTATTCTAATTTTTGCTTCATAACTTTTGCACTGTCCACTTCCTGCTGTGACAAAACAAATTTCCCACGTGTGGGACTAATAAAGGTTATCTTATCTTATCTGAAATATGCAAAGCCTCTTCTGAAAAGGACAGTGTCTGAATGGAACTATATCTTACGCTAAAACCAGAAATTGTTACAAAATTGTTCCACAATTTGACGTTTTTTGGAGATGGTGACGAACTGCTTCCCATTTTTATAGCCAGTCGTGTTACAGTTAAACTATTTATTTCCTATATTGTCCCTACAGCACTTACTTTTCCAGCCGTTTCTGCCACCGTCCCGACGAATTCAAAATGATTTCATATTCTTTAGTGAACACAGCATCCCAACCTTTTGGAATTGGTGAACACACACACACACACACACACACACACACACACACACACACACACACACACACACACGCACGCACGCACGCACGCACACACACACACACAGTGTCAGTGGCACGGAGACCATCCGCAACAAAAACAGTAATTATGACTATATTTGGTGTCAGTGTTCATGCTGTGAGATAAGTTCTACCTGTTGTTAAAACTTGTTTTTTAATCGAAATTAACTTGATTCCAGTTCATTTACCATAACACTAAGATTATTGGTAATCTTCCAGTGCAGTGATAAAGTATTTTCCCCTGTTTGATTTCTTACTTTTTTGCATATTTGTCACATGTAAATGTTTCAAATCATCAAACATTTTTTAATAGGGGGAGCTGAGCAAATACAAAATGCAGTTGTGATGATTTAATGTATAAAGGGAAAAAAGTTAGTCAAACCTTCCTGGCCCATTTTGAAAAACCTAATAACTGGTTGTGCCACCCTTGGCAGCAAGAACTGCAATGAGTCTTTCAGATGAATGTGTGGTTCTGCTTTGCAGAATTGTTTTAATTCAACTACACTTGTAGTATTTCAAGCATGAACAGTGTGTTTAAGATTATACCAAAGTATCTCAAATGGATTTAAGTCCACAGAATATTTTTGGGGATCATCAAGATGTTTTTTGGCAGATGTGAGATGAGCTTTGATGTTCTTTTTGGTCAGCAGTGGTTTTCTCCTTTGAACTCTACCATGGACACCATTTCTGTCCAGTCTCTTTCTTACTGTTGAATCATAAACTCTGACCATAACTGAGGCGAGTGAGGCTTGCAGTTCTTTAGATGTGCCCATGGCAGGCCAGCCACTCATGGGAAGGTTCACCAGCATTTCCAGTTTTCTCCATGTGTGGAGAAATGATTCTCACTGTGATTTGCTGGAATCCCAAAGCCTTGGAAATGACTCTGTGACTCTGTTCAGGCTGACAGATGTCAGTGACCTTGTCTTCTCAGCTGTTCCCTTAGATTGAGGCACAAGCCTCCTTCACTTTGTCAGACTCGTCTATCTACTGGTTTAACAGGTCTGGCAGTAATCGAGCCTGATTGTGGCCAGTGAAACTAAACTTCACTGAACTTAAAAAATGTGGTTAATCAGTAGACTCAGGATGTTTTATAAAATGTATCGATGATCTTAAACATTTAAGTGTAAGAAGTATACAAAACACTAAGAAATCATGAAGGGGGCAAACACTTTTTCACAGCACTGTAAATGATATCTATTATCAATTTTATTATTTTCCATTGCTCAAAAATAAGTCACATAATAACTTTTTCTGAGCTCCAAAATCAGTTGACGTGTGCTGCTGCTCTGGATTATCTCAGATTTTCAGCCTCTGACACTATAAAGCTAATATAAAAGGAAGAATTCAGAATCTAATCATCAACCATGAATACCACAACCTGCTCTGTATCACTCCAACATCCTGCATCACTGCAGATTTTCCCCACAGTACTGCAAACCCACCGTTTTAGCCTCCACTAAGCTTTAACTAAACCCCTGTTACAGTATTATGTTTTGTTATTTTCAGCAACACAAATCAGTGTATTTGTTTTTCATTTTGTTTCACAAAAACATATTTAAGCAAAACATCTGATTTATAAACTCTAAAAATAACCTCCTAAGACCCGAACTCTTCCACGACATGCATTTTTAATTTCTCTTGGATATTTGGGCATATTGGGGCCCAATGAATGTAAAAACAAGGAATTTCCAGATTTTTTTTTTACCTTATTTTTGTTTTTAAGAAAAATGAGAGCCACAAATGAGGATATTCATTTAAAATTGTGATAGAACAGTAGCAGTATAATGTCCTCGTAAGTGGATATCAGGCCCATGTAGAGCAAAATTGAGTATTTTGGTCTAAATAACGCAAAATGTGATGTCCACATATGTGGACGGCAGGTCCTAGGAGGTTAATAAGGAATTTACATTTAAGATTTAAATGTTAATCTCTTAGCTTCCTCTTTGGTATATCTTTCTCCATCTCTTATTATGACAGTAACATTTTTTATCTTTCTGGGAAATATAGCAACCACACATTAGCTAACAGCCATATTTGTGACAAACTGCAGAGGAACACTTTGTATATTTGCTGATAATTATTTGAAATTACTGCCGTCTTTTATAAGTTTCTGCTTTTAAAATGAAATAACTTCTGCTTCTTCCTCTTATGCAGCGCTAGCAAGATGATGAAATACAGCAAACACCACTTTATTTTACGCACACAGGGATAAGGAAAAGTTGATGTGTTGAGGGTGGGCAGTGGAAGCTGTCATGCTGTCACTGGAAATTATTATTCGTTCAAGAGTAATATGCAATAATTTGCATTTATCACCTTTAATTGCTCATTAACTGAAGATTCTACATGGCCAATTTTAAACCCTGGTTATCACAGACTAAAAACATTTTTATGTTGATTCATTCTTTAAGTTCAGCCTGTAGCTTTCCAAACTCTGGGTGAAAAACAAATAACAGAAAAGCTGAGTTGATCTACATGGATTCATCCTTTAGCCCACCAAACGCATAGTGCACAGGGATATTGCATCGTTTTGTCTTGTGAGTTGCAGAGTGGGATCTCCATGAATCCAGTTTGTTGTCCATACTTCACAAATGCTCAACTGGATCATCTAGGAAGTTTGAAAACTGGGTCACTGGCTTGCACTGAAAAAAAGGCCATGTTGGATTTACTTGAGTCAATAGTGGACACTGATTGCACACAAATGTTTTGCTTTGGCAAAAACCTTAAACAACTGAGTTAAATCAACACAACTTATTCATATTCAATAAACCTGTGCATTTTGTGTTCAGAAAACGCGATTGAAACATGTTTAGATGATGTAAGTTGAGCTCTTGGAATATTTTAATCCTTCACAATTTTGTCATTTTATTTCAACCACCCAATTTACCAAAAAAGTAGAGGCGGCTGCTGGACTTGACTGAGATGGATGCCTTCCTCAAACCACGATCCAAAGTGCGCGAGACTGAAATCCCGTGCTGTGTCGCGAGATTTAACATTGCTATATTATTGACTTACTTCACTCGGACATGATATGAACAATTTAATCTACCCGCTCTGCATATTATGTAGTTTCTACACTATATAGTTACACTTAACTTTAAAGCATGAGGCAATTGTGTTAAATACACGCAAGATGCTTACATAAATCCAAGAGCTGGCCAATCCCTTTTTTTCAGTGTGGTTGTGTTGAACTGTTTTGAGGTGGTATGATGTGGAGTCAGAGATTATCAGTGTTATTCACTCGTCTGTGGTTTTAATGCTGTACTGTAGCTGATTGATGTGTGTGTCCTCTAGTCACCATTCACATCAGGCATGCTTAGTAATTTTGAAAATAAATTATTGCCTTCTTTTTTCTTGCTAGATCATCTTGAACTCCATGCACAAGTACCAGCCCAGGCTACACATAGTCAAAGCTGATGAGAACAATGCCTTTGGATCAAAGAACACTGCTTACTGCACCCATGTCTTTCACGAGACAGCCTTCATCTCCGTAACCTCTTATCAAAACCACAAGGTATGTCTCAAATGTATGCTATAATAATTAGCATTTGGTTTAGAATAGTCTTAAGTGCTCAGAGGGTATTAAGTGTTTTAACTAAATGTGAGGAAAAGCACCATAACCCTGACCATATAAAGCAAAAATCAAATAAAAAAACAACCATAACCATAACTTCATGTTTTTAGTTTCTATGGTTATCTCAGTGGGACTTCCTGGTTAAATAAAGGTAATACTAATAATAAATAATTAAAGCTGTTTTCATGCTTCCTCCTATTTTTAGATCACTTACCAAATCTTGTTCAGGCAACTTCCAGTTTCTCTGTGGAGATAAACTTGGTTAACGCACCAATTGACTTCTGTGACAAACTGAGCTGACTTTCATGTCGAAGGTCTTCACTGCTGTTCTCTTTCTAAAACCCTAAGAGCAAACATCAAGAGTCTCAATGCAGTGCATCATGCCAGGAGGACCACCAGCCTTAACTGTAGCACATGTTCACTGTACATTGGTGCAAGTGGTCAGAACAGGATTCCCGGGAAGTGATTTTCAAGAGGAAGGAAGTATGGAAGTACTGCAGAAGCACTAGGAATAACCTTGATAGTGACTGAATTTTCCATTTATCAGCTGTATTTAGATAACACCAAATCACCACAGACATTGCCTCAAGGCACTTTATGTTGGAAGGTAAAGAACCTACAATAATACAGAGATAACCCCGACAATTAAACAACCTCCTTTAAGCAAGCACTTGGTGACAGTGGGAAGAACAGGACGAAGGAAGAAGTCTTCTGTAAAATCAGATGAATCATAACTAATCATTTAATCCAAAGTGGTGTCTAAACCCACAGTGAATGAAAAAGACTCAGTCCATCATTGGGAACTCCCAACAGCCTAGACCTATCCATGGGGACACACCCACCTGGAGGGCAAAACAGCACTGCCATCCAGCTATCCCCTGAACTTCTTTGAGTTTAATTTAGCCAAAATGCCAGATAGTTGCTGTGTTAAGCAATGTTTGTTTACAGCTACAGTAGCAGAGGGGTGTAGAGTATGGCACCAACGTGTGAACACACCTACCTGCCTCCTATTCTACATTCTAAATGCCCCAGCAACCACGAGTAAATCAGCAGTCTGAGAGTGCTCTAACTATTATAGTTATAAGATACTATGAGGTTTTTAAGATAAGATGAGGCCTGATCATTCAAGACCTTATACGTGATGAGAAGAATTTAGCCAATGAAGAGAAGCCAATATGGGAGAAATATGCTATCTCTGTCTAGTCCCTGTCACTACTCTTGCTTCAGCATTTTGCTTTTCAGGGAGTTTTTAAGACAAATTGATTATAATTATTAATCATTTTATCAATTAATTAATTCTAATTAAAGTATGAAGACATAATGTGAAGTCTTATTGCTTTTAAAGGGTAGAGTCAGACCGTTTTGGTCAGAGCTCACAGTTATAGTCTGATGAAATGGAAATGTAACTATAAAAGCTCTTGCCCAGTATCAGCAGGGACGTGTACAGAATAACAGCTTTATTAAGGTCTCATTTTCCTAGATCACTCAGCTGAAAATAGAAAACAATCCATTTGCTAAAGGATTCCGAGGCAGTGAAGAAGGAGATCTGCGTGTCTCAAGACTTCAAGGGTATGTTTACAGAAAAAGGAACCAGGAAAGTAAAGCTGATCTCATAAATCCATTTAGGACACTATAACTGTCAGTGAGGGTATGTATACACGGCAAACTAAATATACTTCTACTCTATCACTTCTACTCACCTACAGGAAAGAGTATCCCGTGATTTCAAAGAGCATGGTTCGCCAAAGGCTCATTTCAACGCACAGTCACCTAGCGGGGAAACTTGGAGCAGGAGTTCTCACGGGGCATCCTCAAGTACTGTCCTCTTACCAGTATGATACTGGGGTTCCTTTGTCTAACCCAGACTCCCAAGATCCCATTTCTACTCACTTCCCACAAAGCAGAGATCCCAATCTTCTTTATCACTGCTTCAAACACAGAGGTATGTTCTGCTGATAAGTGTGCAACATCACAGACGCCATTAGCTGCAATTGCCATTAACTGCAGTTTTCTTTGTAACAACATTGCAGATAACGGGCGACACTTGGAGCTCGGATGTAAACGGTCATACCTGGAGACATCAACTGCAGTCTCAGATGAGCATTACTTTCGGTCGGCTCCTTCTTACGAATCACCCTTACTCTCTCATCCATATCGCACTGAGGCAATCACTTCTAGAGAGGCGTGTATGTATGGTGGTATGGAAACAGAGTCTGGACCCGGGGCGGCAGACGCAGATGACCTAACCAACTCTCCTTCAATTAATTGTAATATGTGGGCTACAGTGCAGCCGTACCCTCGCTACAGCATGGAAGGCGTACCCTACCAGCCTTTTACTGCTCACTTCACCAACTCAGCCACGGTCGCGCCTGTGGTGCCACACCCGGCATCATCAGTGGTGTCACGATCACAAGCTGACTTGGGCGTCTACAACTCGGCCGCAGTCCAGCGAGGTCTGCCTGTGATACCACCTTCAACCTCTTCTTCATCAAGCTCTCCATCTTTCCCGGGATCCAGAGATAGTTCAGGTCATCCACCTCTGTACCACAGGAAACCAGGATCGCCACTCCTACCTCACCGAGATTTCTCCAGCTATTCAGCACAGGGTACAATATCCATCCGGGAGCCAGCTTATCAGTACCAAGTTGGGCTGAGTAGCACAGGGAGTAACTGGACTGACAGCTAATGTCGGTCACTGGAGACATCAGTTTTCTCATATGAAGGTTTCCAGAATCCCACTGTGGGGCGTCAGTGCCAAGCAATGCTAATGAACTACAGTCATGTTGCAGGCAAACTGAAAACCAACATCCTTTACACCCACGTGTTCATACTGAATCAATATTCCATCCAATGCTGTAGGTGGCAAACAGTGACAGACCTGCTCTTTACTTAGTCAGATGTGTAGGATATGTGCTATAAGCCAGTGATCAGGTGGAGTGGGGCAGTTCGGTCACACTCAAATGCAAATCATTGGTTTGAATGACACTTGAGGTATGTCAGAGGCATCGCTACGGGTACAAAAAGTGTTACGGTTGTCAGTGTCTTGTCCTATCAAGGTAGCATTAGTAGAAAAACACTTAGCAGGAGGACAAAGAAAATTTAATAAACGGAAGTTAACAGCTGCCCTGTTTAGTCTGAGAGACACGAGTGCTTTTCAGTCCCAAAATAAAGAACGGTCGCTGGTAATTCCTTTTTTAAAATTAATGTCAATAAAATGCATAAAAAGACCCCAAAAACAATCTGGTCATGTCCCAAATCTGTCTTTTTAATGACTTCTGTGGTGTGTCTTTGTGTATACCACGAGCCAATCAAATGCTAGATAGACAGAAGTACATATTTGTAGCACAACTCCAAGTGTGTGACCGCGATCAGAGTCAAAGCTGTGCTGTCATCTCGAGTCCACCTCTAGCTTTTTGCTTCATCGTGGAGATTTCAGTGTCTTGAACGCTTGAACTACACCAACATACACTTTGTTCTCATTTTGACAAACAGTCCATTCCATGTTGGGTGACGATGAGTCGATCAGTATTTTTTATAGCGGCAGATTACATGTACATGTACATGGGATTGGCTCACCAAAATAAATGACAACGGACAATTTTATTCTTTAGTTTTAAGTTTTAATTATGCACATGTGCCAAAAATAGAGTTGTTACACTTTTATCTGCAGAGTAAGAATTCATTGAACCCAGTGTAAAATAAGACTGATCAAAATATAAGGAAGATAAATCCAAGTTCACGTCATAAACTTATGTGCACTAGCATCATTAGAAAGCTAGCAAGACAGTCTTTCCCCATGTTGTTGTACATACATAAATGAAGTGAAAGGTGTACCACAATCCACCATGATGGCAATTGTTAATATGTAAGTTTCTACAGGTATGTTTGTCGTGTGATACTGGCACTTAAGAAAAAATGTTGCGAGTATAAGATTCAGCCACGGCGCTGTGGTGGGTCATCAACGTTTGGCTCCAAAGTGATGACTCGAAATCACACTGAACAGCAAAGAGTGCTCAGGAGGAACCAGATGGGAGCTTAAAGAGCTGTTGTTAAGCCAGCACGAGTACTAGAAAAGACAGCGCCTCGCCAGTCCGACTCCCAGATTACTTACTAGGAAAAAAATCCCTGCACAGCATAAAACAGCCTGAGCGGACAAGGAAGAGGACGTCCTCAGTAGAACTGCATTCAGTAAAAATCGGAACTTGTATTGCCAACGAAAGCTTATTTGTACGAAATGATATAGGTTATACATTTGTACATTGTCCTTTTATTTCATGTAAATTCAATATAACATTTTTAAATATTTGAACATTTTTGCACATGTGATAAATAAACATTTTCATGAATCTAACTGTCTGACATAATTAATTAAAGACACTAAATGACATAAATTTCAGTTCCAAATTTTAGCAATTACAATTTCTTTATTATTATGAGGAAAAATGTTCAGAATTTATATTTAAAGCTATTAAAAGCTGATGATAAATAATGCCAAGTCCCATAAATAGCATTCCAGATGATTTTGCTGCCTAATGACAGTTGATGGTCTATGACGATGAGCTTTAACCCAACCGCAATCAAAAATGTTGGCGTTGGGCATAATTCATTGTGTTGGTTGTGGTTTGACTGATGCAGAGTGTCATGACAAGTTTTACTGTTATTGGCCTTTTTCACTCCTCACATGCAAACATGCAGAGCTCAAAGAAAAGCTCTGCATGAAAACTTTTAAATACTCATTCTGCTCAACATCATTGAGATTTTTAAAGAGACATTAAATCAAAGTAGTTTGATAATCTTGGTTGCAATTTAGAGATTTTGATGTTGCAATAAACCCTTTCACAATATGCACTATACTCTATGGCTGCGGTATAACATGTCAAGCTTGGTGTTTAAGTGAAACCCTCCTCTGTACACAAGCTTGTTGCTAAAAGGCATTCAATGGTAAAACAGCTTCAGCTTGATTTAATTTTAAGAACCTCAAAAGTGTTTTTATACCTTTTGGGCCAGAAAATTCTCACTGGTTTGACACTGAACGCCACTGATTTATAAAACATAAAGACCACTACTTGACACTTGCGGCATTGTCTAACCGAAACCAAAATATGTACTTATGGTACAAGTGTCCACTTGGGTAATAATCAGTAAATGTCAAAGTGTCCTGCAATCAAAAGTCAATCTGTTGAAAGGAATGTAGAGACAGCAGGATGCGTGTATCAGCGTGGAGGGCACTGCTTTGCCTCACATGCAGCTCTCGTTAGATCATGAGTTATGCTGATGGCCAGGTCCTGGTTCTTGTCAGCACCTCTTTCTCGATCTCTTTCTCAGCTGCTGATGTAGTTCACATGAAGGATGTTCTCATCATAGAGCGCTCACACTCCAATCAACAAATCATCAGCCAGCTATCTTGAAATGTTGAGCTGTAAGTTGTCTGATAATAGTAATCCGACATTCCTTTAGCTGTCAGAGCAAACTTTCATTCAGCCAGGGTGCTCCCAGAGGGCCATACCAGTGTTTTTACTAATTGTGACTACTATAGATTATGTATGCTCTTTGCTTTGTTTGTTTGCAGCACAGCTTCAGATTTTCAGTTGTAATTGATGCTTATTCATCTGTTATTTTCATATTCTAAGTATTGGTGAAATATAATTTCTGGTCCTATTATTTTCACTTATGCAGTTTTTCCCATTGAAGGAAGTAGACAAAACAATTCTAGTCTTGACTGCCTTGAGCTTCTATAACATTGAGCAGAAGCAATAGTTAATGACTGTATCTCGGCCTACAAACCCTTAAAGTCAATTACATTTAACAAAAACAGCAAAGCGATGGAGGGTTACACCAAAGATCAGTGACTCCACTTAATAGTTTTTTAGTAGAAGCTTTAATAGTGCATTTCAGGGCAGGACAGGCATATTGAAATTTATGTTATCTGTTTCCACATAAAACCTTAGTCAATCTCATTATAAAGAAGCCACGTTTAAGCCCCTTATGGAGCAGAAGTTAACTAAGCCCAGTATGTATCTCCAGCCAGAGAAGCTGGGACTTGCAGTCCATCTGGAAGTCATTGAGGGGAGATCCGCTCCCCTCTCCCCTACGTCGCACTGCCCTTCTCTACTGTCGTCCCATAATCCCATCTAACAGCCGCCTGGGCTTGGCTGGCCCGTTCAGCACACTGATGGGCTTAACTTGGCCCTCTTGTAAAAAAGGAAAGGCTTGGTTTTTCGGCAAGCCCCTCCAAAAAGACACTTTAAATATCTAAGGGGGATTTAATATCAAGTCCATTAGGGGTTTTCTGGGGCCCTGTAAATAGTCAATTAGTGGATAATTCTGATTCGATCCACATGCAGAGAGATCTGCCATACAAAGAATAGAGCCAGTCCAGGGGTTTTCTCATTTGGCTTCCTACCAGATTACCATTCGTGCGTCACAAGCACAGGGTGACACTGTGCATTAGCTGAGTGCAGGATAATGAACATGCTAAGGTGTTTTAAGTTGTCTTTGTTTTACTCCTTCATAAAAATGATTAATCGCATACAGGAGGCCAGAAGAGCACAACGCTTACACACGGATTACCCACAGTGGGCAATGCTCAGAAGAGTGGGAGGTTTGAGGACTGGGCCAAAAGGACACAGGCTAGGTTCAAAGCTCTGGTAGGGGGACATTAAACTGTTTGTGTCCCTTGATCAAACATACAGCTGGTTGGCAGCGATATAAACCAAAGCTAAATCTCCTGTATAAAACAAGATTCCAGCATTTCAAAGTGGCTTCGGATAAAAGCGTCTGTAAAAACTAATTATCATTAACATAAATTCTGGGATTAGACACGTAGAGAGCATTATTTACTTTTTACACCGGACAAAAACATTTCGCATCGGAAACTCGCGTTCTTTAGAAATGACGTACAAAGTAGTCCAGAGGCAAACATCCAGGACGTGTTGTGTTTGAGCTTTCGGTACTTTTAGAGCAACTGAAATGTGAAACAAAACAAGAATTACTATCACAGTCCATGCCAAGCTAAGGCATGCAGATAATGTGTACTTTTGTGGAGTAATACAAATGAAACACTGCAGATTACAACACAATGAAAGCCAGGCTGAATATCCTCCAAGTGCAGTCATAAATTAGCAAAAGTTTGGAGCAACAGTGCTCTCCAAATGTTCGTCGACCTCTTGTGAATAAGTCTAAGGACTCAACATGAAGCAAACTGAGAATACTTACTGACCACGTTCAAAGAAATGCTCAAACAAAAGCATTTTAAAAGAAAAAGCACAGATGGACTTGCTGCTGACAGAAAATGAGTGGATTTTTTGGCAAGAAGGGCAAGTGTGGACCTGACATGTATGGGAACAGCCATTATACATTTTTTATAAATAATTTTGAGGGTTAACATTAATAAAAAGTTGTACTAGCTCAATTTAGAGTAAAATATTATTCTTTATGTTATTTAATAGAAAGAAAGGAAACTGTACCTATAACTGTATGTAATTAAATCTTCCTGCAAAATGATGCAGTTTCATGAATTTAGATTTAATCCATTAAAAATACAACTCAATCTGAATACACAAGCACATCTGCCTTCCAACTGACACAGGCTACACACTGGCCACGTATGCAGAGGTTGGGAAATTTGAAACTCATGCCTGCACCTTCAGATTAAAGATACGAACATATATGTTTTATCCTCTGAGGGCGGATCCCTTTCATCAAAGAAGCACAAATGCAAAGGAAAGAGACAACGCCACCAGCATCATATAATCCTTTTCCTTCTTGTGTCAGGTACATCTCTTGAACTGAAGTCAGGGCTCTGGCACATGAAAATATGCATAAATGTGCTTATTTATTCCCAATGTTCTTTTTGTCAACAGACTAGACATGCAACCCTCCCATCTCCAGACAACTGACAAAAGACAGCTAAACAACAACAAGACCTCGTTATAAGCTAACATTATGCTAGCTGACGTTATGTTTGAGTGGCCTAAAAATCACGATTATATTATTACATTCTCACTTTGTATGACAGTTTATTCATTAAGAACTGGAGAGTCCAATGCTAGATTCACTACACTAACACTGGCTAACAGCAGCTAACAGCAGCTAACAGCAGCTAACAGAGGCTAACGCGCACAGTTCCTCAACAACTCACCGCCTTCTCGCTGTTGGAAGTTTCATTGACTCCTTCCACAAAAGTTTTCTCTTCCAGAGTAAATAAAGTTTGACGCTTCTCACCCAGCATCGAGGTAAACAGCAAACTGACAGCCTACACAGTTGGGTAAAACTGGTTAGGGAATGTACTTGATTAGCAAATCAAGTACATTCCCTATATATGTAAGCTGGCTACAGTTTTTGAGGTGACTCTTAGGTAAAAGTATAAAATACTGCAAAATATTTAAATGACCGTGAATTGGTCTTATCCATTTTTCATTTTCTGATTAACAGCAAAGTGTTGATATTATTCAAATATGTTAAAATACAGTGAGTGCAAAATGTACTTTTTACAATTGTAGAAACATGCAAGCCAGTCACGGGCGTTATAGGGTGCAGTCTAAATGTAACATGTTTCATCTCTCTTAGCTGGCTAAAACTTTTAACAGCCTAGCTAGGTTTGTGCAGTTCAGTTGGGAAGAGTAAGAAACTGAGACCCGCAGACTGCAATTAATGCAAAGTAAGGACTTATAGCAGTGAAAATGTTATACATTGCTTTACACTTTTATACACTTTATATAGTCTAGACCATGAACTTTGGGGTGGTCTACAGTTCGCTGTAAGGCAGCTACGATGAGTCGGCAACTACTGGGACCATGGTTCCGTTTGACCAATAATTGTAAAGTATTATTTCTAATTATTGGTCAAACAGAGCAAGAGACTGACAGGTAACTTGATGTGCCATCAGTAGTAATGAAATTTTACTTAGTTTTGAGTTTTGTGTAGTAAACAGAAGGGCCAAAATGAGTTTCTCCCTGGTTCCTGGATCACACTTAGAGATCGGGTAAGAAGTTCTGATATTTGGAATGGACCATGTACCACCACACCTTTGTGTGTGTTCATAGTATTTTAAAGGTCTTAACATTAAACTTACCATTGGTTTCCCAGTCATAATACGAGTGCATATTCCTTTAGCATCAATGTTTCCCAGCTCCTCATTATTCTTACTATTTGTTTTTGTTCTCCAGCATGTGTATCTACCTTAGGTTTAGTTTTTAGTATGACTTTGTTTGGTTTTTACAGATTCTAAAGTGGCTACAATATCTTCTCCGTTATTTGTTCCAACATTCAGGTATAAAGTTAAACTCTGGTTTTTGTGGTTTTTACAAATATCCTGTTAGTCTCTTCCAAAATTGAAAAAATGAGTAGGCAGAATTAAGAAAAAAAAAAAATTTAAACACGCTTCCTTCTGCCCGATCTGATTTCTGATCTCATTTGGAAACACGGTGCTAAAATGCTGAATCCTGATAAAAATCTTTTTGAAAATCTTTAGATGGGTAATAAAGACGGCTAAACCATGAGCATGCCTAAATCTCCATTAAGACTTAACCTTTGGATCCCTAACAATGCCTTTTAATTAAGTCAACCCTCTTTCACCTCTAGTTGGAGCATATTTCATGCCTGACTTTCTAGGAAGGCATCCTGACAATGGAAAAACCTTTCCAACCCAACCAGATGCACTGCAGATTACCAGGTCAATTTAAAGTGCATGAAGGTGGTAGAGGAAACTTTCTTATTCTTACTTCTGCTTTTTTGTTTGCAAAACAGTATAACTGTTAACAAGGGAGAGAAAAAACGACACGCAAAGTGCCAGTTGTCCCTGCTCGTCTCTTGGGAAGACACACAATGTACAAACAGATTACGGAGGCATGTGGAATTGCAAGACAGTGGTATCCAGTAAGGCAACAACCCCTGGTGGCAGTGCTCCTCTTGGAGCACCTATACCCTCTACTGGATGAAATGTGTTATCTCAAATAGGGAGGAATTTCAGGCCACTCAAACATCTGAATTGGAGTATGACATTTTTCTTTAAGAGACTAACTGAGTGCTAGAAAGTAAGTGGAATTCATTTCATAAGGTATTTTTAAACATGATTTATTCATTTCAAATGATGTATTCACAAAAAAAAAGTATATTATATTCTTTGCCGACTGCCCCAAATGCATACCAACACACTGCATTCCTGAATGCACGAGCAGGTCACAAACAAGGTTCGTGTTTGATGAGTGTTCAAAGGATATGCTTCTTTTTTTCTGTCACGTCACATTTTGGGAACAATACGACCCTTTGATGTGATCATCTTAATAAACACAGCTGCTTTAGAAAACATTGTGTCTTTATAATTTTGTGCAGTTTTGAAAAAAGCAACTCTGTCACCACCTCCATGCACTTATATCTTATGTTTTGTAAGTGCAATGCGTCATTTTCATAGGGCACAGAGGTCACGTCCATGCCACTAAGATGATTGTCCTCCATTTAGTCTGTAATCACAATACTCAGAAGCTCCTTAGTGCTTCATGTTTAGCTGCCAGCCTGGTCCGGATCAAGTATTTACTTTGATAAGTACGGTTTACCGGGGATAGCATGCGTCTCATGGGCAGGTTAGCCAAGGGAGGAGCAATCCTCCTGAAGGTGATTAAGTACCTAAAGAAAGGCTGGTTGACAGGAATAAGACACTAAGTTCGTCATTTTGCACGCTCTTACATAGGTGGAGCTCACGACTGGATCAAAAAAGCACAGCAGCTATTGGTGAACCCTGTTCCTCAGTTGAACAATGGAACATCTAGTAGTTTGAAAGGATTTGTCTATGTAAGTCTATTGATTTATAAATAAAGTTTCGTAGCTTTATCGGCCTTATATTTGTGAGTAGCAGCCTCTTTGATATTCTTCTTCTTCTTGGTTTACTTACTTTCGACGCCAACTTGCTCCATCCAGACCTGACATGGCACATGTAGTATTTTTGCAAAAGTATTTCATTCTGATACAATATACCGTTCCTCCACCAGCTGATTAGAATCATTCCCACAGACATCTCCTTGTCCAGCTGAATACAGAGGACACTTTTCTCTGGAGATTACACATTGTTTGCTCCACAAAAGAAAGTGAGTTTGCCCCCCTGCCCCCCATTAACCCCATATCGCTGTTAATCAGGGTCTTGAGATGTTTTATGCTTAATTCTTACCAACTGCACAAACTGGCTGAGAAGGAGTGTGTAGATTAAAAATGAATGCAAAACTTTTTGGCTAGTTGTGCACTGTAATAATAATGTACACGTGGAACCTCGACAATGCCGTGGCACGCCACTTTCCTGGAAGCGCTGATGTAATGGGAAAAGCGTGCGATGCCTTTACAAAGTGTAAATTTCTACTTTACTTGGAATGTTCGAGCATTTCGGAACGCAACTCCATAACACAGTCACACCGGCATATTCCACAACTGCACGTATTTTTGATAAGATTTTGTGCTCATCGTGTCAAAGGGTTATGCAATTTCCAAAACATGCTGTGACAGAAAGATAGAAATCCTACTCTCATTGGTCGAATACTCATTTGTATAGTTAAAACACTGTGAACTGTAGCCAGTCCTTTTAAAACAGCAGATTAACAGCAGACACCAGTTTTCATTGTCCAATCTTAATCAGATGAAAGAGCACTAAGTTGTCAAATAACTCGAAAGTATTTAATCCTGTAATTAATGTGCTTGCAGTTGCTTGTGTATGTCACATTTTGATTTCTTAATGACTTACCGACACACACAAAAATTGCTGTTAGGTTAGGCAACTGAAGGTGTAAAGTACAGGCCTTTCTGTTGTAGCACAGTCTTAGTAAATCTGGACACCAGGTGTCCTTACAGCAGGTGTCGGATTATCAGCCAGCCTTTCCAGGACAGAGCCCTGTGTCCTGCAAAGTGAGCGCATAGTAAGAGGCCTAAGCACAGGTAAGAGAGGTAAACTTGGGGATTAAGGTCCTCAGCTCTGACTCCAAAGAGTCTTAGCAGGTGATTTGTGGCTCATCCCCTCTGGGCTTATGCTGGGACGATCTGACAAAGCTCGACCATCAAATCAGGTGTCTACTTAACGCAGTCCAGCCAGGTTGATGGTGGAGAATGCTCAAGAGTAGGTCACACATCCTGTTAGTATAGCTGTTTCAAAGGGTATTTAAAGGGTGATCCTATTATCCTGGATTGAAATCTGCATGTGTTCCAAAACAGGTCCAGGAAGGATTCTGACAGTGGTTGTTGGAAGGGAACATTTACAGGACATATGCTTACATGCATCAAGGTCATTGTGTCGGAAGGAATATGCAGTTCTTGGTCTGTGGGCGAGCAATGATCAGACGCTGCAAAAAGGTTAGACAAAACTGCAAAATGCAATATTTGTGCGCATTCAAAATTGCCACTGTTGCCACTGGGCAGCATGAACAACTTAAGTGAGATCAAGATTATATCACCTGGAGTGAAGGATTGTGATGTGCACCCAAAAATGTAGGAAGTCACAATATGACTTGTGGTTTGGTCACTTCCAGTGAGACCGGGAAATATTGTTGTATGGTTTTTGTGTGTCCACAGGAAAAAAATGAAAGAGGAGCTGGACAGGAACGTGCAGTGGAAGAGCATGGGGTCATTAAAGAAAAGTATTAGCTAGAGCGTGAGTAGTCTCACTTGTGTAACCTGACTGCCTGCCTTTTATCAACTCAAGAGTTTGTTTAGAGTCCTGTCGTGTAGCCCTTGGCCTCTATCACAAAGTAGGCAAAACAAGTAGAGTGATTATCATCACCAAGGCCAGGAAGGGTGGATGGCAACATTGGAACTAATCACAGCCATCTCGCAGTCCTTTTTGCGTTGTGACCTAAACTCATTTGCACCTCCTCTCCAGCTGGCCCCAGAGCATCATGTCTGATGTGAGAGGACAACACCTCCCCTTCCGCCGCCTTCTTCCTGCCAGCCTCGTCTCTCCTCGTCGAATGAACTCTAAACATGCGCAATTACAGTTTAGGATCTCTGTCCTCATCTTGGGTTCAAAAGACATCTGCTCAGGCCACAAACGCACCGTCTCATGAGCTTTGAGCCAAAGATGAAGCGTTTCGACTGCTTGAGCTTTTCCTGACACCGTGTGTCTCAGTTGTCCAAAACAAGGAGCTGTTACGTGAAGAAGTCACAGAGTGTAGAGGCCGCTATCTCTGATGGCTCAGATAGCAAACCTTGGCTCCATGCTTTTGCTATCATGGACACTCATCTCACACAAACACACACAGCCCAAACAATGACTAGCAACATCTCTGATAGCACAAACAACATCCTGATATAATTACACAATCAGGAAATTAACAAGCCAGCGTGTCTGCTGCAGCAGAAGGATGGGCCCTGCGCTGTATGCGAGAGAGAAACCGGAAGGCAGAGAATGGGTGGGAGAGAGAAGGAGGGGTCAAACACCATTTTGATTGCAGAGTCCCTGAGGCCCAGGCCACTCTGTGCATCCATACAGATAACTGTCTGCCTGGGCTGAGAGATGACAACGGGGATAACCACAACTATTTGCCGCGCTGCTGTGAAATCTTGCATGGATGCTCTTTGTCCCCAGAGGATGTTTCCAACCATTCTGGTGACCGCATGACATTTTCTTTAATTCCTAATCAGGCTGACATTTTTACTTCTATGGAGGAAAATGTCAGAGTGATCTCCCAAGGCAGACACTGATATCCATGTTTAGTATTTTGTTTTTTAAATAGCCGTCCTGTAGTTTCTTTCTTTTGGTTTATCGCTCATTTTTGGACACCCTGTGAGCACGTCATCTAATCAGCAGATTACAACCGACTCTGATATACTGATGTTCCAAAGAGAAACGGGCAGTTTTGTTACTTATTGGAAAGTGACATTTAACCGACTTCCAAATTCTCCACAATCGCAGGTGCAGTTTGGGCCACAAGGCAAGCCTGTAGCCAGAGGAAGCTGGGTGGACCCTTTTTTTAACAAAGAAAAAAAAATAGTGTGGGATAAGTGAGCAATAAAAATTTTGATAATGGCAGCTCTGATTGAAAAGGAGCAACCAAAGCACATGTGGCAGCTAAAGTCCAAAGAGGCCCCAGCAGCGACTGCATTACGAACTGCAACTACTGCAGTCCTACTGTGTCAGATGGATATATATCATCAGTGTTATTTTAATATTAATAAGGACTTGACATTATCAAGCAGCCAAATTAGTGTGTTGTTTGAGCATTCAACAACCGTTGTTACATTTGTGTAAAGCAATTATTGACCAAGTGCAGGAAAATTATTAGGACAGTGATCAATGACGGCACATTTCTCAACGTCATCCAACACAAAGGCTGACTGCAAATTAATGAGTTCTCTCACGTTGCCTCTCCTTTCAAAGCTTATTTTTTTCCATTCACACTCGGCAACACTGAAAGGCCAAAACTGGAGAGAGCTTTAGCTAAGAGACAGCTGTCAAGCAGACTAAGAAGGCAAACACTATACTTTTATCCATGCTTATGGGTAAACATACACACACACAGACTGGCAGGCAAACATGTGCGCAAACACTATTGAAAAGGTGAGAGGTACAGCTCTCTCCGACACCCACGGGCGCTTCAGCCTGAGAATGTTTTTAAGGTTTAGGCTCCACTCCCTTGTTTGCTCTGCAGCTTACTCTCGTTGCACCTGCGTGCGTTTGTCTTGCTGTTGTATGTGTCAAAGTGTGCCCTCGCTAGGTGAGAGTGTAAGGGCCATGTTTTTCTTCAGGTGACACGTGTTTACTTTGTTTCTTACGTTTGGGTTGTATGCCGAGGAGCTGACACCTTTATGACATCACATTATCTGTCTTCTGTCTTACACAAAGTTTAACGAAACAAATCTGTTTTGTGAGAGCAGGAAGTAGAACCCAAAAAATGTACTGGTTTTAATATTTCTTTTTTTTGCAAACCTACAGTGAGCCGATGGCTCTCGAATGGACCCTGGCTTGGCACAAAAAATGAATAAATAAACCTTAAGAAGCTTGAACACTCTTTGTTACCTGTGGAGCACTTTATGTTTCACAGTTTACTGAATTAACTCTTTCAACATAAAGACACTGGTTCAATTCAAATTTGCAAGAGCATTGTCTTAATGTGATTATTATTTATTATTATTATAATACAAGCCCTGCAGCTGAGCCAGGTCTAAACTGACCCTGGTCAAGACAGCAAAAAAAGTAACACAGCGTAGATCGCAGTGTGTGTCTACGTGGAAAAAAATGCAAACTACTTGATTTGTATCCAGTAAGGATGCCCAATATAGCCTCAAAATTATGTCACAATATTTCAAGGAAATTTGCGATAACCATATTTCTAATGATCCAGAAAAAAACAACATTTGGTCGTTTTGTCAAATCTATCAGAGCAGTGTTCAAATAGCAGTGACGCAGTACGAGTTAAATATAAGAACAAAAAAAGCCTAGGTAGCATTTTTCCTGTAACTTGTAAGTTAAAGTATAACATAACTCAGTGGTGTGCAGTGACTTTTACAGAAAGCCACTCTACCCGAAGCTCACAGCTGATCTCAGAGCAGTGAAAGCAGAGCCAGCGGCAGCTTGTCTACCACACTAATCTCCCATCAGTCTTCCCTCAAAGACAGGAGGGTTATCCGCTACGTGCATGCGGAAACAACCAGAAAAAGCTGCTGGCCTCTCAGCTTGACAAGCTCAAGTGATTGTTAATGGGAGACGGGCACGCCTGTGACATTGAGTCACACTACAGTTTCCAAAGGGATCCAAGGCAAGCGCGTTTCCAGCTACAATAGCCAGTTATGGCCACAAGATGGCAGTAATCTAAAAAGAGACACAAACAGGTGAGAAGCTTAATGACCGAATACTGTCTGAGACAAAGGAGAGAGATCGCGTTCACGTTTGTATCTTTTAATTCATGTCTGTTTCTTGATTCGCCTCGTTTGTCCTGATGGAATATCACTGCGTCACTTTGTAACTCTTCAGCAGCCTGCACGATATTGTCCAACACTAAAATTCCACAAAAACAACTAAAAGTAACTGCTGCACACTGTTTCAGTTACTGTTGATACATTTATCAAATTACAATGTTTCAATCCGGTTGACCTTCATCAGGCAGCTGAGTTTAATGTAACAGCCTAAAGCTAATAGTGCAGCGTGAGACAGAGTGCAGGAGTTACAGTTGATTGCTTTCATATAATTATAGAATTTTATGAAAAATATTGTCCTTTCTTGGACGTTGGTGAAGTAACACCTTTTTTACTGTATCAGTCATCTGAGACCGATGCTCTCAGTCTCAGACATGCCTGGGCATTTCTCATCATTGTGTGTGACAGCACACACAAAAGCATGCCATTGCTTTGCATTGCCAGTATTATTATGATCAGGGGTGCACATAAGTGGTCCGCAGGTGCGCATGCGCTGTCAAAATAAAAGACGCGCACCAGATAAGAAGTTGCAACGCGCATTTGCGTACATAAGATTTTCTGGAGGAGGACAGACATTTGTTTAGAACTCTTAAAGATGTCGAAGAAGCTCCTTTAAGCAATTACTTTGGTGTTCCTCCACCTCCAAAGAAATGTCAGAAGGAGTCCGAACCGCAAAAGAAGCGCGTATTCTCAGAAAAGTGGTTGCTGGAGGCGAGCTGGCTTCAAACAAATGATGAACGTACAGAGATGTGGTGCAGAATGTGCCGTGAAAATCCCACTCTAGCGAACAAAAACAGTGCCTTTTATACGTACGCAAACGCGCGTTGCAACTTCTTATCTGGTGCGCGTCTTTTATTTTGACAGCGCATGCGCACCTGCGGACCACTTATGTGCAGCCCTGTTTATGATCTAGCACAGCCATAGTATCCAGAAGAACACAATGATAATAATAATTAACAAATATTAGTGAACATATTATCCAACAGCTAAGACAATGTTGAACCTTTCACGAATTTGAAGGACAAATAAAATGTTTGGGGACACATTGTAAAGGTTTTGGATCCATACGAGGTCAGTCTAAACAGTTTTCTGATTCAAATAAAATTCATTATGCAGTATTTTGAAATAAAACTGCTGCTGTAACATGACTTTTAAGACCCATCCAGACTGAATTGAACATAATTTAACGCTTTCAAGCTCAGTTGGTGTGCCCGTGTCTGCTGCACTTAAATACTGTAGAGAAAATAGAAATCAGAACTCTACACACAATCTTAAATATGAATGTGAAGTGAAAGTATAAAACTGAACTACAGTAAGAAAAACCAACAAAAATAGGTCACAAAATGTACATTTTAAATATCAGTGAGGTTAAACTCCTAGACTTTACAATACAGGAGCTCTAAAAACTATAGCTTCTGTGAACTGGAATCAATACTAATACTAATAAACAGTGTGACTAAGTGTCTGTAGCAGCTGAAATTGTACAGCATTTCCCTGTAACGGTGCTTCGGTGCAGGTAAAGAGAATAAAATAAATCACGTACAGTGTCAAACTGTGCATGACTGCGAATCATCAGCAATCCCTTTGGTCATCCAAGCAAGCAGCCCCTGTGGCTAGAAAGCAAAAACCCAAGCAGAGCAGTCAGAAGTTATGAGTCTTAGTAAGGAGCTGTGCTGATGTCATCTGCGTTGGCATTTTTCAAAATAAACTCTTCGTGGCTTCTCTTCACCTAGTGGCACCCCAAGCAAAACACACCAGTCTGGCTGCAATCTATCTCCGCATGTTTATGTGGCAAGCTAAAGCAGTGCCATAACAGTAAATGGTTTCAGAACAACCCCAGGCTCACACGGAGCCATATTCTGCAGATCGGCTGTGACCAATTCTTTTTCCTGCTAGATGGTGTTTTGAATGGCTCATCCCCGAGGACGCCACTGTTTGTTTAAGCCCAGAAATGCTCTGCTTGTTTCATTATAGATGGCGTCTCAGCCTGGGACCCTTGACCGTCTCATCACTTTCTTTCATCGTTTTTTCTCGCCCCTAATTTCAGTAACATTAAAACTGTTTGGACAGACTGGCAAAACAAAAGTGACAAGATGAACTGAACAATGGTGGTGCCTTATCTTTCAGTAAGCCACTCACTTTAGGGAGCTTTATTGGGACAGCAAATGAGCAGAATTAGCTTAAGAAACAGATGTCTCTTTATTGCTGCTGACACAATAGACAACAGGGTCAAACCTAGCAACACAAGCCCAACGCTGAAGCCTTGGCGGCTACAGCTCTATTCACAACTTAATCAGGAGGGTCTCTTCAGGAAAAGTAGGGAAACAGTGCCCCTCTCTGTCCACACTGAGTTACACAAACAGGATAGGCCTGTTCTCTGCAGGGCAGCGTGTCAAGGGCAATAAGGCTTAAAGACTCAAGCAGAAGGTGGGCAAAGGAAAAGACAGTATGTCTGTAACACCTTCATGTCACAGAAAAGGGATTATTAGGTTGGCCTGTGATCAGTATACACAGACGCACGCACACAAAAATACAGACTGCCCATTAACTATAGACGTAGCTATTAAAAGCACACCAGGGGTGCGAGGGGCTTTGTCCCGCAAAACTGGGTCAAGATTGAAAATCACAAGAGGGCGGAATAAAGGAAACTGCATACAAATTAGTGGTGTGGGGGTGGGCTTCTCTTCATGGTCTCTGACACCGTCACCTGCCTACCCTCTTTGCACATGGCTGCATTTGGCTGAAATTTCACACAGCTGGGATGAGACTAGCTTAAACCTCCCTTTGTGTTTCTGTCAATAATCATGTTTGCACTCTCATGATCCTACGGCTTTAGCGCTGGTAAGTTATTTGCTGCTGCACCTCTACCACCTACATGACTGACTGATGTATGGCTTCTCCGGTGCACGAGGATCAACATAGCAGTTACTGACATGTTTTCTTTGCTTTGTTTCCTTTCATCTCTTCAGCCTGCCCCCAGTTTTACAGAGTTTTGATCAAACAGTGTCTCAAAAAAAACCTGAATAAAAAAAGAAGAGCTTGGAAGTTCAAGTCAGGATCCTGAAAACACAGGCGCTTTGCTATTATAATCACATTAGGAAACCTGCTCTTGTTGTATAAAATGAGAGAGACTTAACTGTGGGAACTTCTCAGTCTAGTTTTAGCATGTTAAACTACTCGTTGTTAAAATGCTGCTACAAAGACAAAACTGCATTCCTCATCAGTGAAAGCAACAACAGACACAATGAAGGATGGTGCAGTGCTGACCAGCCTTGTTTCAAAAAGTATAACGATGTAATAATTAGGAAAAAGATATATTTCTATGACACCATGTTCAAGGTATAAATACAATGTTAGGAGCAAGAATGCAAGTGATCAATACAGAATTAGCACCAAACGGAAAATCTTGATTTGGGTCACTTATTGGCTAACTTGTAAATTACAAACCATTAGCCAATTAGCATATTAATGATAATCCTTTTTGGGTGGTCAGGACCATAAACCTATCAGAAATGTTTTCCTACAGAATCCACAGAATGACAAAGACAGCTAATGCTATCAGGGTGGCTTTCAGATAGTAGATAATAATGTAGCTTTAAGGAGGCTCCACACTGGCTTCATCTTCCTGACCTGGACGCTACATCCCAGTTTTACACTGTCTATGGTGAAGACGGAGAGTGAAGAGCTTGGATGAACACTTTCCAGATAGCGAATTCATTTGCAAATGTAGTGTGGCTCAAAAGAAAAACTACAAATATCTGCAGCATTTGGACCAAACAAGAATTCCCACCTGTCCTTACAATTTGATATGAAGTGTCTACCGAAATTATTGGACAATGTTTTGAAAACTGAAAATTATACATATTTAACAAATAATAGCAGCAAAGACTGGTAGAAGACTAATGTGTGAAAACATTCAGAATCTGGACGGCAGTCTAGGACGACTATTATTAATTATTGGGTCCATTTTCTTTTTGTACCCGGGTTGCTTCCCACAGTCTAATTGAAATTGTGTTAAAACATAACTGCTTATTATGGCTGATGATACTTAAGATGATTCTCAGGTAGGCTGTTCCAAGCATCATGGACAACTTGGCAAAGTTCTAGTGTGGATTTAGGCTATCTCAGTGTATCATCATGTAATCCAAGAATGACTTAATGATACTGAGATCCGTGCAGGCCAGACCATCTGTTGGTTGGATTCTGCTGTCTGACTCACTGTTCTTCTTGTGGCAGAAGATAGTTGTTTATCAGCCTGGATGGATATTTTGGCTCAATGTTCCACTTTAAAACAAACTTGGGACTGATTAGACATCTGCTTGAGGTTACTGAGTTGAAGGTATTGGAAAGAATTTGAACATAGAAAGTGCCTTAAACCTTTGTGCAGCACTGCATATATAGAGAAACTGTGACGGAGTACAGGTCATCTAATAACAAAGCGTGTAAGTACAAGGTATATACAGTAACAAAGACACTGATGAGAATCTCCTAATCCTTTTAACTGAAAGACAAAGCTGAAGGAAGTGAGGTTGGAGGAAAGCCAAGTGACCTGGTGCAAGGCTGATCCAAGGCACTCTGCTTGTAGTTCATGTAGTGTGCCAGCAGGGGCAGGCTACTTCTGTAAGCTCTTTCAGCTCTTAACAGAAACCACAACGTGCGGTTTTTCTAAACTAGCATAGATCTGACCTTTATGAAAAGGTTCTGTCTTTGAAAGGGTTAGTGGATGAAAACAACTTCTAACCAGAGTCTTTAAATCTTTTTGTAAATCTCTACTGGAGTCTTGTCTGTAGCAAGACAGTATAAAACTGTATGCTTTATCTGCAGCAAGTACTTTCAGAGACAAATAAGCTGAAATGGTAACCTGAATACTTTATAGGAAGTTGTTTTCTGATGGAATGAATCCAAAAGAAAAAATAAAAATACAACGTGAGAACAGTTCACCACTCTGAGTACAGCAAACAAAAAGAATCTTAACACTAGACGGGCAATGCCAGGAAGTTATTTAGAAAACCTTTAAACTGACTCACTTTGTATCTTAAGGACACGAAGAAGCGAGCGACATGAGCGCGTTGAACGGGCAGTAGTATGCTCTTTATTGTGGCCTTCTAATATTTAAAAGTACTAGTAGGAGAGCGCTGTCTCACAACAGTTCAAACTAAACTGCATTATCAGTCTTTTGGATCACGTTTTTGAGCTCGCTCTGTCAGATCGTTCTGCCTCTGCTCCCTACGCTCTCACTTTTTAACTACCTACAGTCAATATTGACTTACACTGCAGTCAAAAACTCATTTTTGCTCATGAAGGTTTCTGACACAGTAATATCACCCAGAAGTACTAAAGTTGCAGCCCTGATGACAGAGAATAGGTGCAAGACTTCTGTACCTTTCCAACTGTTTACAGCAGCAAAGAGCAACTAACATACTTCACCTATTCTGAGTTGAATGAAAAGTGTGTATAACTAGACATGTCATCATTTGTTGTTTTTTTAGCTCCAATCCCTTTTTCGCTGAAGTGGTTAAGTTTAGAAAACCATTCGTGTTAATGACATCTGCACAATTCAGCTGGACCCGACCAAAACAGTGACGAGACATCGCTGCACTGTAACGGTGGAGTGTTGTATGTCTGTCTTTAACCATGAATGAAAAACCTAAGACTTGACATTTACTTGATGAAGCTGCCTATGCTAGCTAGATACATGCTACCAAGCTAAGTTGCAGCTCGCTAGCTAACATGGGTAAAAACTACAGGAAGCCGCTTTACTTTTACTCTTGTTTATGGCTGACTGAAATCAATATTACAAAGTTAGCAGAAAGCGAATCAACTAACATTTCCTGGTTCATTTTCCTCCATTTTCTCTCAGAATGCATGCTTTTATTTGAAAGACCAGTGTGGTACTGGTATACGGTATACCAATGACCTTTGACATTCCAGCAACTTATATGTGAAAGAAATATTGGGACCAAAATGAACATTGCAACAAAAATTGCAAAGAGCTGATAATACAGAACACAAAGCAAAAGAAAAAAAAGATTTGAAATCCATATGTATTCGCTGATTGACAAACTCTGGAACAGTTATTGTGATCGCTCTTTTTGACCTAAGACAGATTTCTAGCATTTCAGCTGATAAATGCGTCGCTCCGTGCACGACCAACTTTCCAACGTTGACTCTGTTTACACGTCACAAACAGTGCATTCATACAAATCTGTACCTAAATACAGTGCACTGCATTTTAGAACAAAACTGGGAATCATAAATGTTTTGTGAACAACTTCTCTGAACATGTGCATGTACAAGTTATGAAGGCTGGGCTGTCTTAGAAAATGCAAACAATTCATTGCAGGAAAAACCCTCGCAGGACATTGTGGGACCGTTGGTGGGAGCATGCCAGTGCTAATAATGCTATGGAAAAGAGCACAGAGAACATTTAAACTAGGCTGTGAGTGTTTACAACGGGTCTCTTAACAATAGGTCAACAGACATCTTGGAGTGGCAAAGACAGGCATGAATATTGATGCGCTTTAGCTGTCCACTCATGTTCTGAAACTAAGGGTTTAGTATTTGGTGCACGAGGATTTAGGGGGCTTTTCCCTAAAATAAAAAAAAGATGGCTGCTGTTGTGGGAAGCGTAGTAATTGTGGACCAACAGCAAGAGCTCCAGGAGCAGAGGGAAACTGCAGTGTGTCATAGTTCTGTCACTATGTGCATACACATATATAATCTCTATTTGCAAGCATTTCATTCAATGTTATTCGTAGATCAGACATTTTATTAGTCACAGGACTTCATAGTGACATATTTAATCAGGAAAATTGGAGGAGATATTTCCATATATTATTTCCATTCTGAAGATGATTTCAGTGACATTTAAACAAATATTTGTCTCACACCACAACAGAGTGTGCGAAGCAGGGTAGAGCCGTGTCATTTCTCACAGGAAGTAGTCATGTCCCTTCATTAAAATAGCAGAACAAACACAAGCACAAACACAATTGCTCACTTACTAAGCCATGCTTTCATTGTAGCACACCGAATAAAAGGCTGTAGGTTTGCTGAGTGCATTTAGAGAAAGTTACCTACAAAGTCAGCCAGGAGGGCACTTCTACAAAGAGATGGGCTTTTGGAAACGAAGGAACAATGAATCAGACGACCAGCTTCAAGCGGCACCTGTTATGGAGCAGAGGGACCAGGGTGGAGGATTGGAAGGAACAAAGGCCGAGCATTATGCTGCCGTTGTAAAGAGCAGGTAAGCCTGTTTGCTTTAGAGGTGTTGTCCCAGTTGCCCCAGCAGCTATGAATTGCGGGGACGCCCGTGGCCTTTGTTTTCTGACACGAACAGGGGGTGTTGAGAGCAAGCTGCGGACACTGATGCGTGACTGAATTCCTATTAGACTGGTGGAACTGGGTGAGTCTTCAGAGAACACCTTAATGTCCCGCTCTTATATGGGCAAACACGCATCAATGCATCTGATGGAGCAACCCCGATAGAGGCTTCAGAGGACGAATTATGTCACTCGAGTGTTTTGGATGACATAACATTTCACCAAAATGACACGAGAACCGTGTGTGTTAGCCTTTTACTCCTCACAGGATAAAAGAGCAGAAACTAAATGTGTCCATCGTACTGCCACCACGTCAGTCAGTAACGCTCTCTATCAGAACTCGGGTTAATTACTGAAATCTCAGAATGGAGCGACATGCCTCATCATAACAGGAAAAGAAACAGGAACAGTGAAACAATCAAGCAGATTCGAGTTAAGCCACCAGGCTATTGTAAAACGATATTGCACACTGCCCATACACGTCTAACACAAATTACAGAGCAGCTTCCTGCTGCAGCTTTCATAGTAATCATAATAAAAACAAAAAGTTTATTAGTATGGCATTTACCAGAATAGCAGTGTATTTTACAAAAAGACACAACTGTAAGCAACTGATGTAGCAAGAGCAGTGTCACACATGCATGCTCAGTAGGTGAGAATAAAGTAAGTAGCCTGTGGTAGCTGGATAGTCTCCAGGTGACTGCAGCGATGATGTTTGCAACTATTACACATACATACAACGATGATCGCAGATATGCACATGTGGACGCTGCAACCTGACTCATACATCTGTGAGTGTGAAAATGCCAATAGATATTATTAATGATAAGTGCATGCTACCACATCACTGCACATTATAAACCACCTTTTCACTGTTTGAGCGCCTTGCTACAAGCCTCGTCCCTCCATCCACAGAAGCACCTTTTTCTACGTTTTAATCTAACGTTCACACACTCTCAGCCTGCCAGGTCATCAACAATAAAACACAAATCACCTGCACTTGAAAGAGAGCAGCAGGCGCTATCGGGACACAATTAGGACTTTATGTTTTTGAAGTCTGAGCTTACGCATTCAGCTAGGGTTCTATTATAACTGGGAAAAGCTGCTGAATACCCGACGCAGAGCCCAGAGAGAAAGTGGAATCAACCTGTTCAAACAGAGATGGGCTGAGAAGTGTCATTCCCACGACGAGGTGTGCCAGCAAGCTTTGAAAGTATAATGAGTCAGGGCAAGCTTTCAGGTATGTTGCCACAGAGTTAAACACCGAGTGTGTCCTGTTTGATTTGAAGAGCTCCTGTTCTTAAATAGTCTTGTCTGTCAGCACCAGCAGATTCCACTAAGAGGCCAGAACAAAGAACTTTCCCGTCATTACTGCTTTGGGATTTCTCTCAATGCTTTGAATGGCTGTGTGGTGAAAATAGGTGTGAGATAACTGGAACAAGGAGGATATAGCGTGTTGTCAAAAACACAGCCGTAGAGGGGCAAATGTTGGGTCGAGTCCCGCAACTGTCGGGAGCTCCTCTTTTCTTTGAAGAGCCCACATGTTGCATTTGTGAATCCTGCGATTTATTATCAGTCCTCTTGAAGCTGCAGCATGTTTTGACACAGTGTCCAGAGGCTTACTTAATGTACACAGGCCCGGACCACCAACAGCATAGCGCTTTTCACTCCTCCGTTTCTCAACACATTACCTTGCAAATCTGTTAGTCCCCAACACTCACTTAGCTTTCTGACAGCTGTTAATACCCCAGCATTCACCTGCACTTTGTCAAAAGAAAGGCAGTCCATCATTCGGAGCAGAGAAAAGCAGAGCATTTAGCAGGGGATGAGTGAGAAGTTACATGTTTGATCTGCTGAAATATTTGCAGAAGGATTCCCATATGTAGAGCCAATTATGTGTGTCTGAGGGAGTTTCCCCACACCTGCCCGGTGTGAGCTCCAACAGACTGCACAAACTCCACCCTGCCATCAGAGCCGTACTCCAAACATTTATTTTATCTGGCTTTATCGCATTGTGCTGCGAGCCTTTTTGCCCGAAAGCATGCTTATCGTGGATGATTGTGCAGCTCCCTGCATTACTCTCAAACTAAACTGTGATCACAGTAACTAAACACCAAAAATTACTATTAAAACACTCATTTTCTTCCTGCGACAGAATACAGTCTCAGATGTACTAAAGATGGACATGTTGTTCTTGGAACTGCATATTTATATGATTTTAATTTTCAGCAAACACCTGCAAAAGCTTTGTAAGTGCCTCTCACTATCAGGAGATCAAGGATATTAGAGACATAAAAACAGCAGACCATAAGCATGCGAGCTGCTGTCTGCATCATAGCTTAGCATTTCAACATTACCTGTGACATGTGCACCAATGCAGCCCATCACAAATCAAAAGTCACATCATCATCATCATCAGTGTCGGTGCTTTTGAATTTTCTGCTTGCAAAAAGGCCAGACGTCCTTTAGCCTTTTAAGACTGCAGCACACGGAGTCCATCGATCACAACACAACACAGTCTTCTACTTCTCCTCAGTCCATCTCACACAAGCTCACATAAAGATAATTATAGATAACTAAAGCTAAAACTTACTGTAGTCAGCTAAAAGTAAAAGTACACTTCTGGGGACCTGAAACCAAATAATGTCTCGCTTTAGGCTTTGGTGATTTGTTAATATTAGATTAGATTAGAGATGATTAGAGATGAAATAAATGAAACTTTATTAATCCCTCGGGTGGGTTCCTCCTGGAAATTCAGTTTCCAGTAGCACAACACCGACAGAAGTTGAATGTTACAGATACAATAAAGGGGAATGAGAGTAAGGATATAAGCATAAATACACCATATATACACACATATAAATACAGAATATATAATCTGGATAAATAGGATTGCACATTTGAGTGAGTATATTGCACAGTGATTATTGCACAGTCGAATATAAGAAAAAATATTGCAAATATTGCACAGTGGAAAAAAGAACTACAGCTCAGTTGTTCCCGCCCTCCCTTGCCCCCCTGTCCCCCCTCCCCTCCAGTGAGGAGATAAACAGTCTGATGGCGTGTGGGACAAAGGAGTTTATAAACTCTGTCTGTTGGTTTTTGACTTTGGGAAAAGCAACGTGTCGCTGAATAGGCTCCTCTGATTGTTTACGACCGTGTGCAGAGGATGCCCGGCATTGTTCATAATGTCCAGCAGTTTCTTCAGTGTCCTTTTCTCTGCCACTGTCACCAGTGTCCAGCTTCATGCTGACCACAGAGCCAGCCCTCCTGATTAGTTTTTCCAGCCTGGATGAGTCCTTCTTTGCTGTGCTGCTCCCCCAGCACACCACACACAGTCAACACATTAAGCATGAGGAGGCTTTGTATGCTTGTATATGTGTGTAATACATGTTAACCCCCCCATGCTTCCTACTTCATCATCATATGGAGTCATGCTTTAGATCATTGTCTTGTCAGTCTTGCAGCATTCACATGGTTTATCATGGCGTCATAAAACGAGCACAGGAGTCATGTTTACTTTGGTTCCATTAAAAATTATTAGTTCATGTTTAAATGAACTGGGGAGCTTTAATTTCTTTCACCAGAATGGAAAATTCAGATCATCTGTTTGAGCCCTTTAGAAGCCAGTAACTACATCCATTAAGGTGTTTTCAGCAGGACTTCTCGCCAGCGCCTTAAAACAATACAGCCTCCCAACATGGCTACCTGCAGTGATTTAGTCCAGCTCTGTTTTTGTTAGAATCCCTCCAAAGTCTCCCCTATGTTCAGAGCTTGAGTCTCCATTGTAACTGTGAGGACTGCTGGGTAATTTACCATCTAATGGCAAATGGAAGATCACTGTTAAATAACATCCAACTTCTGTTTCTCCAGTATAAAGCAGGTCTGTGACTAAGTATTCACAAAGCCTTTGTGCTAATAATTCAGTGCATCATAGAGCAAGACGGATCACTTTCCTTTGTGAAGCATGCCAGGATAATGGAGCGCTGTTAAAAACTCGACAGGTCATCCGCCCTGACCAAAACCTCAACTTGAACCTGAGTCCTGCTCCCAAATAAGAAGCAAATGTTTTTTCTGGACAGATTTATGAGATACTATCACTTAATGTAATGCAAACTATGCAGCTCAGTAAAACATATGCCGACTAAAAGTAGGACGGCGGTGAAAATAGGGTTGATGCAACAACCCACTAATCAAGCTGTCACGGAGAAAAGCTGCCCATGATGGTAGAATTTACCGTGGCGTGCTCGTGCTCTTTTAGATAGTGTTTAATTTAGGTTTTAGAGGTGACGGTAGAAAACATCACCGTCCTGCTGACACACAAAATACAACGTGTAATCACAGGAAATCTTTAACACCTACACATGAGTGAATATACTGTGTGGAAATAGAATTTTGCTTGTTTACTGCTGCATTTGCACATGCTCATTTACAGACACACGATGTTGAATGCATTAGGCAATTTTGGGGTTCAGCAGCTTCCCAGATGACCGGCTCTACCTTCTGAGTCAGTCTGCATCACAGGCAAGTCTGAAAAGTATACGGTACATGCAGATCTACTTTCACTGTACTGTGACTAGTGTTTAAGAAAATGCCAAAAAGATTCCCTGCATCCACTTCCATTTATTCAGCTCCAAAAGTAAGAGGTACTAAAAGGAAACAGAAGATTTTGCTGTTAATTTGGTTAATTAGCAACAGGTTAGTTAAATGACAGGGCATTAAAAAACCAGATGAAGCAGAGATTCTCAGAAGTAAAGATGGGCAAAAACCTGCACCTACAAATTGTGGAACAATGTCAGAATAATGCAAAGACTTAAATATCTCCTCGTCAATATCATCAGATGAAATCTGGAAAAATGTGTGCAAGGGAAGAGGCTGAACTTGGGACCCTCAGGCTGCACTAAAACAGGCAAGAGTCTGTCACGGAAATCACTGCACAGGCTCAAAAACACTTTCAGAAATCACTGCCTGTGTGCAGTTTACCAATGCAGGTTAAAGCTTTGTCAAAGAAGCCTTATGTGAGCATTACCCAGAAACGTTGCCATCGTCTGTTGTCCAAAGCTCTTGTGAAATGTGTAGTGTAAAACTTACAAATTTGAAATCTCTTTGGAAAACATAAACAATGCTACAGAGGGACCGTCTGGCTCCTTATCAGGGCTCATTTCAAAAGTTTGCAAGTCTTATGATGTTGGAGTTTATTCATGCCTGTGGAACAGACACACCACCAGTGTGGAGATGGTTTACACAAAACATGTGCTCCCAAATAGATGATGTCTCTATAAGGGAAGGCCTCTCAAATTTCAGTAAAACACAGATAAACTCCATACCGTAGTTTCACAACATGGCTTAGTCGTAGACTAACCCAAACCTCTGCCACATCACCGAACAAAAAAACAAACTGTAACAAAGAAGACTCGGGACTGTTAAACTCATATAATCCTGTAGCAGACAAGAACGGTACAATATTCCTCTCCCAACAGTCCAACTGGTCTCCTCAGTTCCCGGGCATTTTAGGACTGTTGTTAAAAGAAGAGGGGATGCTGCCAGAATTATAAAATTGGGATCTTTGTCTAAATATCAATTGTTGTGAAAGAAATTCCTGACAATCCAATTAAAACTGGAGATATCTGGACCTGAGAGATGGACTGACAAAGAGACTGAGAGACTATGATGGTTAAAAAAAACCTGAATTTGGGGTAGATTAAAGCTCTTAGGCCCATCAAATTCTTACTCTCTGTTCACAGCAGATCAATCAATGCTATCAATAGGTTTATGTGGCAGAGTGAAACCTCTTATTACACCTCTAAATGAAGAAGTTCAACTGTATTGATTGGAGAGGAGAAAGGATGAGAACAATGCTACTCCAAAATCAATATGGGATGAAGAAAATGGAGCTAGATGATTGTAGATGTTGCCATGACATACATACACTCACAGGGTGAAAACACAACCAGCAGCTTGTAATCATGCATTGAAAATAAACCCGGTGATCTATCCATTAATTATCCGTGTAATCATCTACCCATTTTAGCTACTTAGCTACTTACAGTACAGAGTTTTCAGGGGGTTTTGTCAACATGGTTAGACTGGAGAGTATGAAGTTATGTGCAACTAGACAACAACTACAAAAACACTTCAACGTGATACTGCACAAAGACGTTAAGACGTTTAATGGATCAGAGTTTCTTATCTCTGTCAGTGATCTACCATAAATGGGGTAAGGTTGCATAAATGGCTAATTGCCAGTACTTAATGGTCTCCTGCTGAGACCCCTTTACAATGTGCACAACTAAAAAGGCATCAGGATTTCAGTTGACAAATGGTTGCCACAATCACACTTATAGCATTAACTGGCTTATGGTGTAAGCGCACTAAGATGAGCCCTAACAAAGGATGTCTATATCAAGATTAGTCAACTTATTAAACCACATAGGCAGATTAGGTGTCTAATTCCACTGACCCTCTGAAATAAATCTGGATTTTTTTTCCGAGGAGCTCCAAACCTCTGACCGAAGCCAAGTTCTAACAGCTGCTGCAGTAGACAGACCGCTAAAGAGCCTCCACAAACAGATGATCCGGTCAAGCAATCCTCATCAGGCTGTACGTGCTTAAAGAAATCAATTTCATTAGCTTTTCGCTCTACGCAACACACTGACTGATTCCCTTTATTTAAAAGGATGTGTCAGTGAGTATAATTCGACTAAAAACACAAAAAAGTCACATAAATCTTTCTATTCAGATTCCTACACATTCTACACTTGCATGTTTTTATATTTTAGACTTCTAGTTTAAATATTACTGTGTAGTTAGTAAAAGGATTGACACCAAAAATATAAAATGTTATATTTAATATACCTTTTTACATTCTAAGAAAAAACTGAAGCGACAGATGAAAGGTACAGACTTAAAATATAATAACTTTTATTATAATTCTGTTAGAATTAATGTGCATGTAGGTACTTTAAAAGAACTCATTTTACGCATTTTACAGATTTTCAGACAAACAGTTGTGGTAAAAACTTCAAAGTAGCTTCTTTAAAAAGACAGTCAAGGGTAACGTTGGTTGTGTGGCCATGTGTCTTAGATGGTTACATTTTAAACAAGTAACAGGTAATTGGATATAAAGTTAAATATGTCATTTATGAAACTAGAAACTTCAGTGATTTTATGTTCAAAGGGAAATACTGAACAGAATTCATTTTGTACAATAAAAAAATCCCTCACATGAAACTAATCACCTTTATCACCCACTGGGCCGTGAAGATTGGCTTTTATTAAAGGTCATATGCTTGGGAGCCTCCATGTATTTCTGTCCTACAGTAAGGAACATTAAAAAAAACTACTGTGATGCATGCAGTCACATATATACTGTATGTATATGAAATCAACTATATAGAGAAACAGATTTAGCAGGGATGTGTAACCCACACGACAAAGTGATAAATGATGAGAAGGGGAGGGGCGTCCTGTCACAACAATGGCAGATTGAGATTAACAAATCAAAATGACAATAGCCAGTGATGGTAATAAAGTTGCGGAGAGTGTGTCTCGCCCCACGCCAAGAGTGTTGGGTCAGTTAACTTGGCTGCAGGCTAACTGGAGTCTGGGTGTCTGGCCATTGCACCCAGACAGGCTCCAAAGCTTTACGTGCAATATGGTGTCTGTCAGTTTGAACATGAAATGTCTCGTGCAAGTGTTCAAAAAGCAGTGAAGGCCGGAGCAAAGTGTGCCCTAAACCCCCTGGTTGTAGAGGGGGCGTTTGGCAGATGGGCTTAGTGAGATTCACACTGAGATCCAGATGGCCACCGCTCAAGCTCTTTTACAAAAAACACCAATATTTTAAACTTTGAATAGATATGTACACACAAATTAGTCGTGCACAGCCCAGATTTAACGCAACCTTGTTTTCAAAATGAATCACAGTGCAATGATGGCATGATATATATCAAATGTTCAAAGTGAAACATGCATTTTTTAAGTATACATTGATTTGAATGCCAGCACATTTTTAAGTTGGGCCAAGGTAACCTGTTCCTTCTCCTCTTTAGACCAGAGAATTTCAACAATTCCAAGTTCTGATTGGTCAGACCACAGCACAGGTTTCCAGTCCACCTTAACAAGCTTAAGGAAGCCAACAGTTTTTCTGGATCGTGTCTAAGCATATTTTTCTTTTTGTGAGGATTTAACTTAAAATGAACTGTCTTCACTGACTATGGTGTTCCTGAGCACACAATCATTTCTATGCATAATCATAACCATGTCCTGTTTGTTTTTAATTCAGTGCTGACTGAACACCCAACAACATGCTCGATGCACGCTCAATCACCCAGGTAAGCAAATCCCCAAAGGTTGATTCTGTTCGTCTGGACGTTTTCAGTGGGGGACACGTTTCGTCACTCATCCAGGTGACTTCTTCAGTCTCAGCTGACTGCAGGTTTCCAACCTTATAAACAGGACATTTGCACAATGAATGAAGAATGGGCTGTGAGGTTCTTTCATTTAATAGTTGGAAAGAGGCACAGAATTGATTTAAAATCAAGATGTTTGTGATTAAAGTGCAGTTTTAAAAACGTGTATTTACTGGCTCATCAGAGGAAATGGGTGGCAGCTGTCAGGGGGAAGGACAACAGGACACGCCCACACACACAACACCTGCTGGAGGAGCTGCGCGCATGTTAAATTATTTACCATTTCATTCTGTTTGTACAAACCTGTTTGCTATTTAATGACTAAAGTTGAACGCATTAACACTATAAATGACATTATTTATTATATATTATATTTTTTATTAGAATTTTTTTTCGTGTTCTATCATATACAGATTGAATCGTGGGGAAAAGACTGGCGCAAGATGAGTATAAACCCAAAGATTTGAAAGTACCAAAAACCTGAATTTTCTGGTGAGCTGGGGTTAATCTTTATATTCTCACAGGTCAAAGAGTTAATCTGAGCAGCGTTCACATTATAAGATCTGCTGAAACAAAAGGACTAAACAGACATGTCACATTTTTGGATCGCATGGTTTTCAATGAGACAAAGTGGTAACAGTTATCAGACATAAAAATGAATCACGCTTAACTCTAACTGTTAACTATTGACTCACAGCATGTAGTGATCATTTTAAGAAACATTCTTTTTTTTTTGTTTTTTATTTTTGTTTTTTACAATGCAGCAAAAAATAAAAATCCACGTGTCTTATGGTTAATATCTGTATTAATGTGGCACATAACGTAGCACACGGCGATACGGACTTTATCTGTTTCCTTTTTCTGCTGTGAAGACAGTTCAGACTTTAAGTCCTGCTGACCGTTCAGTTACATTTATAAATGTTTTGTGTATTAAATGAGCCTCAGGTCACAAAAAACAACTGCCTGAGTTAACCATTAAGTATGAAACGAGTCCGTCTAAAACTTTTATTAACACATTCACAAACAACAAGCTTTTTTCATCATCTGTATATGTATAAATACTTAGACTTCCTAAATGATGCCATGAACCCTTAACATCGCCTACATAACTTGTATTACTACATGTTATATATGAGCCTATTACACAGGACTGAACATTTATATTGTTTTTTATAAATGACATACAAGGAAGGAGCAATGCTTTAAATAAATGATGAGTTAAATACTAACTAATATTTAATGTGTAATTCTGTATGGTTATAAAAGTGTTACCAAAAAACTGCACATACAGAAGCTGTCACATTTATTCAAAAACAGTTTATAAAAAGAAGAAAACATCAAAAGTATAAACTTATTTAAAACTAAAACTTTTATTGTTATTAAGCAAATAAACTGAAATCACATTTTTATACCCAAATTTGATCACAGTGTTCTTTGAAACGTCAGAAATGAATCAAGCATAACTTTAAGGTACCGAGACACTTTTCTCTGTTCAAGGATGCAAGTAAATACCTGTAATGTAGCATCATCTGAAAATGTATGGATAACAAGAATGATTATATTTGAGCATTAACATATTTTGATGAAAGAGCTTGCACATAGAAGAAAAACTTGATCTTTGTAGCAATAATGTTAATATTTAGGGTAGCTGTGGCATTAACTCTACATTTACTGTGGTCTAATAAACTTGTTACTGCTGTACATATGAAACTTTGTATAAGATTCTAAAATTTGGCCACAAAAATACAAAAAAATACAGTGGCACAGTCTACCAGTAAATAAATTAAAAAAGTCTAATAAAAAAAATGTCTAATATAGTCAGGACATAAAACCAAGACATCCTGTGAGCTGTTACTCTGCTGCTGCAGTCAGATTACAGAGAGTGGGCGTGCTTATTGATTAAAACTGAGCTCCTGCAACAGCAGTGTTCACTTGGTGGTACAAGTCAAACAACAATGCTGTCACTACCCAGATTATTTTCTTATTAAATAACAGCGCTGTGCAGACAGAACTCAGGATGTCACCATAATACTGAATTTGCAGCACATTTAAATAAGGATCTCTCACTGCATTGTTTTCCTTTCAGGAGACAGAATGTCTTAAAAAAAAAAACCTCAAACTGTCCAATAAAATGATTTTTGTGTGTCTGTGTGGATAGGGGTGAGGGGTATGACTCGCTACACAGCTGCTGTTCTGCTAATATAAACATATTGGCATAGTAAGTCCCTACGACGGGCAGAGGGTTTAACTCTAGTCTTTAAAGTAGAGAAGTAGCTCAAGTATCTGCCTCCAGTTCTACTTTAGAAAAGGAACCACGGGTGAAGTCTGAGAGCAAAGAGCTGTGTTAGTATTAATAAGGTTTATGAGGTTTTTCAGATATAGCAGGTCCTGATTATTCAAGATTGAGAAGAATTTTAAATTAAATTATTCATTTAATAGGCAAGAAATAGAAAAATAAACTAATATGAGAGAAAAACAGTCTCTCTTTGTAGTCCCAGTCAATACTCTGACTGTAGTGTTCTGGGTCATCTTTAGGGTTTTCAGGGAGCTTTTAGACTTAAACTTAGGTTCTCCTGCACCGTTCGGCGCATTGGGTGGCAGATCTCTGTCAGCGCATTTGATCAGCTGAAAGTCCTCCACCTTGTCGTGCGGGAGCAGCCTGGTTTGCGTCGTCCACGTGATGGTGATCTTGGGCAGTTGGTGCGTTTGTTGGCGTAGAATGTGACTTCCAGAGCACATATGCCGCTCAGTCACTCTCAGTCATGGAGGGGTGTAAGGAGGACGACATGGCCGCCTTGTTACAAGGGGATGTGTGGCAGTCCAGCGGTGGACTTCTTCATTGGTGGCCTGGTCCCGGTAAGAGACCTGCAGGATAGTCTTGGCCATTGATGTTGGGCCACATTGAGTCTTTTGGAGATTTTGGCTGATGTTTTCCATGTTTCACAAGCTTTTAGAGTGACCTGATAGTAAAAAGAACAATTGTCCAGCCAAGAACCAGCTTTACAGCATGACTCTGAAGTAGGCTGTTTCTAATTTTAGCGATATTGTGGAACTGAATCAAGTCAAACAAATGTATCTGTGTAATGTGCACGCTGAAGGACATATCCTAGTCTAAAATAACTCCAGGATTTCTCACAGTGTTAGTGGAGGCCGTCCCATCCAGAGTAAGTGTGTACTTAGATATCATGTTTCACTAATAAACATAAATAATCATTTTCTTTCATACTCTGCTTTTAACAGTCATAATTCAGTCACATGGTCAGTCCACCTACCTGTTTCATTAGAACACATAAACAAACAGATCTAGCATCATCCTGTAAATGTTGAAATAATGTGTGTTAAGAACTGGAAGATGTGCCTGATCTCGAACCACATCCCTGTGGTGGTGCATCTCTAGAGCTATGAAACTTAAAGAGAAGTAGCTTTTGCACTCCAGAAACCTGGTGACAGAGTGGTCCTCGGGGACAGCATTATGGTGTATGAATGAGAATGGGCAAATCATGTAACCGTGCTGACTTTAGAGGGGAGAAAACAGAGTGTTGACATGTTCACAGGAAATCTGAACTAAATCAGAGGGGACTTCTAAAGACGTGCGTTTACTTTCAACTCACCAGTTAAACTACTGCTGTGTAGGCCTGCAGAGCAGTCTGCAGGGCATTCACCGCTGAACGATTTAAACTGCAAGTCTGTAGTTTGCAGTTTCAGACAGCTGAAAGTCAAAGTTGTGCTGCACACAGACGTCAGTGCAGCAGGATGTATCCACCTTCTGTGAAACCATAGATGCCCTGATATACAAAGCATGCTGTACTGCTCCTAAATTAAGACCAAAATAATGAAACAAAGGGCTCGACTCATATTCTGCATCTGCGGTGAACAAACTGAAACTAAAGAGGAATTTCTCAGAAACCACCACGAGCCACAGGAAGTAGCTCCTTTTCACACATTGAATACTCGAGTCCTAAGAAGCTCAGATTTTTGTCTGATGTGAGTAGAAAACTTCATTGTTGTTTTAAAGTTCTGACTATTAATCCGAAGCTTTGTCATGCATCCACAGCTTTAGACATGCCTGCGAGGACACTTCTGCCAGGATTTAGCTAGTTATCAAATTTAAATTGTTTCAAAACATGAAGGATGTGAGGAGCTTTTCACCATTCCAGCTTTTAGGGAATAAGGCTACAAATATCTAATCTGGCCGTGCAGTTTATTAGTTCTGGTTATGATAACAGCACAAAGCATTTTCTGTTAGACTGAATCTCACACAGGATGTGAAATGTGCTGATATGACTCACCGGTGAGAAACCGTCCTTTCTCTGTGCTTGTGTGAAACATAAAATCTGACTGAATACAAAAACAGCACAGGTGTTGACTTTTAAGGCCCATGAAGAAATCACAACAACTTTTACTGTAGGTGGACGCCACACTCACATGGCTCAAACACTGCCTCCCATTTGATTGCAAACTTACTGCAATGCTTTATGTTTCTGGTTATGGAGTTAGTGGAATCTCAGCAAAAGCTTGCACAGCAAGACATCTGCCAGTGGTTTGACTGGTCTGACATCAGAGTTTAAATGCAACATAACGGCAAAAACGACTATTTATGCCGTAGTTCACAGAAATCTGTACCAAATCAAGGCAAGCACAGTGCACAAACAACAAGCTCATCTCTGCTGAATGCAGCTAAAACTTACCACTGCTAACTATACATTTGTTGCAACCCCTGACAGAAGTGATGGAATCACCACATTTAAAAGCTTTTCATTTATCCTTTTTGTAACAAATAAAAAAAATCTCAGATATGACAATTTCCCATCCACCATAGGGCGAGAGGTGGGGTACACCCTGGACATTTAACCTATCTCCACTAACTGCATGTCTTTGGTCTGTGGGAGGAAGCTGGAGTACCTGGAGAGACCCCACAGAAAGACCCCGGCCAGGAGGTGGAGTCAGACTCAGGACCTTCTTGCTGTGAGGCAAAAGTGCTGAATTAAGTTGTTTCTATTAACTGTATATTTTTTGTAGATCAAGGAGAGGATAAAAAGACAGAATCACCGTGTCATTTTCATTTTGGAGGGGGGGCACCTGCACACATCCAAATATGTAAAATAGTCTGCCGTTACAAGAGAGTGTTTGCAGACCTTAACAAGCTGTTGCACCTGCCTGACTGACAGGAAGCATTGCAGCTATACAGGTGTTAGATGAAACAGTGGGGAGGATTACACAACACCTCCAAGAAGGAGATCCAACACACAGCACAGCAAAGGATGTTGGCTGTTCCCCGACAGCTGTAACTGGAGTAAGTGCAAACAATATGAGAAGGTCATAAAAGGAAAACATGCACGCAAGTATCAGAGCAATAGGACAGAAAACTCAAAGCAATACGCTTTGAAAATGGAAAACAAACAAAAGGTTTCGTGTCTCTGTGGTTTGTTTATTAGGCACAAAGTAAAAAAAGCTGAATGAACATCCTTATTTCTGCCCTGGGTTGAGTTAAGCTCCCTGCACCATGTTTTAATCTCTTTACAGTAGAAACAAAATCCAAAACTGAGCAGAAAAATGTCTCACTGTGATTCGACACTTACGTACGAGTCAAAGATATCGATGCGTTACGTTTGGAGGACGAGACAGAGACAGCTCAGCAGGAGTGTGCTTTCACTCTGACTTGCCTTCCTGTTGACGACATCAAGCCTGCTCCGGCATGCTCTCTATACTGTGAAAAACAAAGTGAACAAGACAAACGGTCTGCTTGTTTTTTGTAAGAAATCTGAATAAAAAACTTAACAGAGGCGACACAACACAAATGTTTTCTGATCATTTCCTTTTTTCCTTATTTATTCAGTAAGACTAAAACATCTGTATGGTTTAAGCACAGTGGTGCACACAGAAGGGCCGAATGCTACCACAGGGCGAGAGGCAGGGTACGGCTGGGACGGGTCTTCAGTCTGTCACAGGGCTAACACACAGAGACAGACGGACAACCATTCGCACTCAGATTCACACCTAAGGGAAATTTAGAACGACCAATTCCAAACTACCACTAACTGCATGTCTTTAGACTGTGGGAGGAAGCCGGAGTACCTGGAGAGAACCCGCACAGACTGGGGGAGAACATGCACAGAAAGGCCGTGGCCAGGTGGTGGAATCAAACTCAGGACCTTCTTGCTGTGAGGCGACAGTGCTGCCCGGTCCAGTCATATGATGCAAAAATGAATACAGCCCACATTAAATACCCACAGTTGTCTTCAGCAGGGCAAACACTTTGACAAAAACCATTCTGAATCCTACAAACTGCAGACAAAATGTGACATGCTGGAGAGCCAAGCACTCTACAGCGTGTTGATAGATGAAGGGGCTCTGTTGCTAAATTCAAGGAAAAAACAACAACATGGAACTGCACTATAAAAATTTTGACCATGAAGTTTTTCAGTTTTACAAATGAGACTGTTGGCATTGTTGGCTTTACTGAGTCTGAGCGCTCGTCTTTTTCACAGGCGCGCGAGTGAGGCGAAATAAAAAGCACAAACAGGCAGCGTCTGCTTAGAGTTCTGTGCCTTTACTTTGTGTTTTTCAGTTTCTATGGTTTTGATATTAAGATATTTTATGCTCTATTTACACCTTATGGAAGAAAGAACTACATGCTATCTAAATAAAGTGATTTGACTTCACCCAAGCTTTACTCTGAACACACATGCAGAGCTTTGAGATCAGTGGCTCCACAAGGGAACGCAAGGAGCTCTGCTTTCTGTCAGTCGCCCTTTTGCTTTAAAGCTTTTAGGGAATGGCATCAAGTCCCTGAGCATTTGAAAACAAGCATTTAGTTCCACTTTCTCTCACTTGGTGTGAAACCAGATGACCAAAAAATTAGATCAGCATTGACCATCTAACAGGTTATAATTGTTCTTTTAGATGTATTTCTTAATAAATAACTTTTCAGACGTATTTGATGTATGGGATTTGGTATCTGGGTTATTAGATCACATTTGTTCTTAATAATGGGATTTTATGCTTTTTCATTGGTTCCTTCACCTATCCAGGCAGTGCAGATGCAAATTAGTTAGCTAAAGCTTACATGCATCACTTCTCTGAGGACATTAATGTTCTACATGACTCCTGACAGCCCACCCTTTGCTGGCAGCAGTCACAACAAGGCGCTTTAAATTCTAAAGCACGTTGCTGCAGTATTAAAAAGAAAGCTCGACAATCACACGATTCCATACAAACAAGCACCTGATGACAATGGGACAGAAAATCTTCCTTTAAAGAGGAAAAGAGCTCAGGGAGGGCGAGTGAAGAAGCGCTCAGAGCATCCTGTGAAGACCCTCAGCAGGTGACCTTACCCAGCGCTGCGCTGAGCTTCATCAAAAAGTTTTATGCTTCATTTAAAAGCAGAGACTGTCTCCCAAATCCAAACTGGGGGTAATGACTGTTTGCAGTTTGTTTCACCATCACAATAATTAATGACTTCAGTCTGTCTAAAAAAGCGTGGAACGAGCAGAAAGAGCATGCACGTTATTGAAAACCTCTGACTGGCGCGGACCATTTCCAGCACCAAAATTGAATTTGAGCAAGCAGCAAAAATCTGTAAAATTACTGTTTTTTCTGTTGCACTTCCAATTTGTGACTTTGGCTCCAGTGTATGTCTCTTAAATAAAAATGTTTTATAGTGTAACTTTAATGACTTGGTTAGGGAAAAGGCTGAATTAGGTTAATGGCAAAGAACACAGTCATCCACAGCCATTACTGGGTCTTCCAGTAATGCGGGTTCCCTATTAAGTGCTTTTAACACACATTCGCCGGCCTCTCCACGCTCTGAGTTTTGATTATGTTAACGAGTGGTCATGCACGATTACATGTACAAGGGTCTTGGGTAGGCAGCTGACGAGCAAAGAAAGGCTTTAATGGAACACTTGTCGACTCTGCTCGTCTGTGCAAATCACACATTGGTGAAGCTCATCCCGTAATGAGACAAATCACATCAGCGTAATCATGTTTAATGTCATCGTTCTGTCTCCTTTCAACTCGGCCCGTTTGATGATTCTGTATTTAGCGTTGGTTTGATTAAACGACATGCCCTCTTTTGACACAAACACTCAAATCTGACCTTTACACTGATTACACACAGTCTGCTATGCACACGCACGAGTCACAAATAGGAATTGTTCCTCTACAACTCAAGGATGACGGCAGAAGTTACCATCAAACTGTGAGTCAGTTACACAGAAGTGAAATCAAATCTACGGACTACAAATATGGAAATTATCGTGTCAATAACTAGTGTACCACAGCAGGGATGGGACAACAAATTCACTCTTTATCAACTTCCTTCTGAACGTGGCTGTACTTGCTGTTGTTGAATAGTGCGTGATACTGGAAAAGTGGGACAACGCCAACCGCATTTGGATGAGCGGTTTGAATGCTTTGGCAGGGACATCGAGCAGCCCTGGGCCTGGTGGCCATGCTGACTTGTCAGTTCAGTCCAGTAGATTGTTTTCCATAGATGAAGTTATTAATTACTCCATTTTTTCAATAAATTGTGTTCTCTCACTACTGTGGTGATACCAGCACTACACAGATGTGAAGATGTCTAAAAAATATTTCTATATGTAGAGAATCTGCTTGAATCACAAAGATTTAAAAAAAACAATATTGTCAGAGTTTTATGGGCTGAGGAGTGCTTCAGTTTTTTAAAACATCCTGTTTGATTTCAGGATGTGGGGTGGAGACTATCTGAGCAATCACAGGGCGAGAGGTGGGGTACAACCTGGACAAGCTGCCACACATAGAGAACCTAACCTAAGCCCACTAACTGCATGTCTTTAGACTGTGGGAGGAAGACAGAGTACCCAGAGAGACCCACGCAAACATGGGAGAACATGCAAAATACAACCACCGATTACTTCATCAGCAAAACCAGTTCGACTGCTCATTAGAGCAAATATCTAATAACTCAGCAGAAACTCAATTTTTCCCACATTTTCCAGTTTGCAGACAATGATGGAAAAAATATTCGGTCGGCGGGAATTTTGTTCTGGCAGGAAGGCAACAGAAACTCACATAAAAACTTGGTCCAACTACAATATGCAGAAGAGCATCTCTGACCACAGCAGCTGTTACTCCTGTCAGCTAAGGAAAGGAGTCTGAGGCTACAAATGACAAGTGTTGATCCCTGCTGCATCATTCGGATGGTGGGCTCAGACTTTACAAGCATGGAGCCAATGTGCCTTGGTTCAGTGGTTCAGGTTGGTTGTGGTGGTGGTTTAAGGTGTAGAGGATACACTTTGGGCCCGTTAGTACAAATTGAGCATCGTTTAAATACCACAGCTTATCTGAGTGCTTTTGCAGACCACATTCATCCTTTTATGACTACAGTGTAACCAGCTTTTGCGGCTGCGTCCAGCAGGATAATGCGCCATGTTACAAAGCTCAAATCATCTTAAAGTGTTGTTTTCTTAACATGACATTAAGTTCACTGGACTCAAATGGCAGCGCTGCAGGAATGAACCATGGAACAAGAGACGCCGAGGCTGTGCAGTCGGCATATTTGTAAAATCTCTGAGAGCAGTTTTCAGCGCCTTGCTGGATCCACGCCATGAAGGCTTAACAGTTCTGACGCCAGCAGGGGTCCAACATGGTACTGCAAAGGTGCAACCTCGTGGCTGTTAGTTTTGCTGATCTGGACCAGTTGAGATCAAACTGGTTTCTATGTAGCTCATGAGCTAACATGACTGACTCGTCTGCCTGGAGTGATGGCTGTTCAGCCATCTTTAAGAGGACAACTATTGACATTAATATTAGTTTAAGTTTAAATTAGTGCCAAACCTTTTCCCTAACTGACAGCTGTTTATTTTTTATTTCAAATAACTCAGTTTTACTCAACTACGATAAACACATAACCTACCTGCTGCCGGTGAGCGCGACTTAAGAGTCATATCTGTTTGAAACAGTACATTTATGATCACCTGCATGTGATTTTGTTTCCCTGACAGAATAAGAGACACAAAAACATCAAACTAAAAGAAATTAATTGTCGCAAAATCACCACAGGAATAGAGATGAACAATTTTATTGTGAACTAACAAAGTTTATGCAAATATTTGTACTTACTGCAAAACAAATAATTACATGGTTGTAAATGAGACTGGAAAAAAAGGCCTGTCTTTGGTTTAATCAGACGTATATAAAATATTCCCCTTCCTCACCCATAATCTACAAACACATCATTAAACAGGACTAAATGATGAACTGAATGTAGGGCTTTCTATTGCACTTCAGCTGATTTTAACATGAATCTGGTTTCCATATTTTTAATGTTTATTGTAGTGTAGGACGTTCTGCCTCGTCCACACAGCTTAGATACCTGTTTGAGTGGAGGAAACTTTCTGTCTGGACCTGGACAGCCTGTGACGCCTGCTGCCTCTCTGTCTACCCTCTCCCTCCTCATACTGCTTCTGTCCTCTGACTTCTTCTTCCTTCCCCTGCGACAGTCCTGCGCTCTCCTCGCTGACTGAAACAGCACTCTGTCCATCCAGAGCTGAGGCGTGCCCTGCCATGTGGGTCTGCTCAGAGCCGAGAAGCTCTTCGGTCACTGAGGCTGTGCTCGTTGCTCCTAGGACCCACTCTGGAGGTGACTCTGCCTTCGTCTCCTCCTGTGCACAGCCTTCATCTCCTTCACCCTCAAAAAGTTCTGGAGTAAAAAACACAGTCTGGTCCTTTTCATCTTCGTCTGAACTGCCTGCTGCAGGTGGTTCGTTTTCACAGCTGGGCGGGGCCGTTACTGGAGCGGGCTCTGGAGCCAGACTGGTTTGGTCTCCTCTGGCTTCATCTGAACCATTAGTCTTCAGTGATGCAGAGGCGATTTGCTGGTTTTCTTTGTCGTCAGAACAATTGGACGTTTCCTGGCCAGGACTACTTGGTGCACTTCTTTTAAAAATGGGCTTCCTGAAGGTGTTGTTGGTGGGGCTGGAGGTGAAAATGGAGAACAGAGGCAGTGCTGCTCTTTTTTGAAGTGGGAGAGGCTCTTCTGAGGGACGGTGCTGCTTCTTCAACTGGTCTGCATCATGAAAAGAAAATGACATATTTTAACATTCAAAAGGACACTTTTTCTCCTTAAAGCAACTCAAAACTGACAGAACACACACGTTTAGACTGACAAGGTTTTGAGACTGTCAGCAGTGTGTGCTATGAGGTCAGTTTATAAAGAAAGATATAGCAAATGTGAGCATACGCTCAATAGAGCCTGAACAAAGGTTAAGAGGATTTAATTAAAAGCAACAGTCCAACATCTGCTCATCAGCTCGCTCCAGCGCCACTCAGGCATGCAAAAGACCTTACAGTAATGAGGCAAGCCACTCAACTGATCCCATGGCCCCCCGCCCCCAACGTCCACTCCCAACTATGACGGGTGGGGGGGGGCTACTGCTCCTCTACCACTCTATCCACCACACTGAACTCAAACAGACTAACAGCTCAACCTTGTCATGACCCCAAAGACAATGGGCGTCGCCAAGGCGATGTGCAAACACGTCACCTCGGCGTATTTCCTCCGCATGATGTCATTCTCCGGCACACCCTTGACAAAAACGATATGCACCTTTTGATCCCCGTCTTTCAAAAGTGTCTGTGCATAAAAGGTCACGATTCATGAAAAATTAAGTTCGACTTGGCCTCACACCGTGCAAATCTAATATTACCTCCTTAAACACATCTCTTGGAGGAAAAAGACGTCTGAAAGTGGTAGAAATGTCTCTATTTTCTGACCTTTATTTACACATTTGAAACACAAGAAGAGAGAGTGAGGACGTTCTCCAACTGGAATTCAAATCAGGGAGTCTGTGTGATATGCATCCTAACAACCTGACTACCAGGTCACCCAAGATTGTTGGACACAGACCGCGAAAGACTGAAACTGTGAAACTAACCCACTCTGTCTCAGTGGAGCTCCATAGCCACGGTACGGTACGTGTCTGCTACCTGTACGGTAACGAAGCCCCTTCTCCGTGTTTTTTTCTACATATGCATGGGAGTCCACTGACATGCAAAAAAGATTCTGGACAACAGCAATTTTGGGCGTCTGGGGTGTTTTAGGAGGACACGGACATCACGGCTATTTCATTTGATCTTTTTAAAGGCGTCGTAAGTGCCGGTAAAAGAAATGCATGAAAGCAACATGAATTTGATCGGCACGTGTTTCTTACTGCTGTACAGCATATTGGTCAAATTTAGTATGCTTTTACACAATGCAGCATACCACAGTCAGGTTTGATAACTTAAAGCTTTGCCACTGACATCAACTAGCAGATCGCTTTTAAAAATCCACATAATAACTTTTGTGATTCTTTGAAGGTTAGTTGAATTTGTGGCCTTTGACATTTTTAATGAAAAATAAGTCATGAGCTGGAATACATCTTCATCTCACTGGTGGCAAAGTACTGGGGCACAGACAAAAATGAACAAATAAAGAAAAATCAGGACTGTATCAAACATTTTCCCAAGTGCAGAAGAAGAAAGAAGAGGATGATATGCACAAGAAAAGGGTGGAAACACTATGGGTGCCTCCATTGCTACTTGGCCCTCAATTACTTCATCGTTACTGCTCATTTAAACCTCTCGGTACCATTCAAGGCATTACTGGATAGGCCTTAACAGAGAGGACAGAGCCCAGCTTTGATGAACCGAGATCTATGCCTGCTGTATTTTTTAGGTCCTTCAATAAGACTTTAAAGAGATATTGATCTTCGTGAAAATTCGTCTCTCAACAGATCCATCAATCTCACCTGCTTTTTCTTTCTGTTCAGCTTTCAACTGTGTATGGGAAAAAATGAGGTCGGCTGAGAGGCTTGAGTCCTGCTGGGGTTCAGGTAGTCTGACACATGAGACAGGTATCTGAGGTTCTGAAGCCTCAGGCAGACTATGTCCCTCTGCAGTGGCTGCTAGGTGGCTGCTGGGAGATGAGACAGTAGAGCTGACAGCCTGCCTGTCAGCAGGAGCCCCATCCATCTTCTTCTGCACCTGAGAGAATGCAACCAAAGACTGCATTGCATCGCTGAAGGTGCTGTGATGCTGGACAAGCTGGCGGACCCATTTAGACAGACCTGAGATTACAGACACACAACAGAGACAAGTGCTAGCAAACATCTTGCAGTGGATAACCAGTGCCATCTAGTGGTAAAACTGGGCGGATGAATAGTGCAGAGTACCTGTGATGTACTTATTAGGATTATTCCTGTACCGATCATCCACCAGAATTAGAGCTCCCCAGTCATTCCTGTGGCGAATGCACCTGTAAAATCAAGTTTGGAGTTTTCATTTAAAAGTGCAAAGGGCTCAGTTTTAAATCTGAAGCAGCTGCAGAGGTTTACCTCCCCAGGGCCTGGTTCAGGGCTCTGTAGGCCTGAATCTCATACCAGCGACTGCCTGGGAGAAGACCTCTCGACTTAGAGTGCAGGTCATTGTACTTCATCTTCAGTTCCACCTGAAACACAAACGGAACAACTTTTAAATGTCTGTAAGTCACTTGTGTTAATGGAGAATATTTACAAACAACAGGTATAAAAAATACACGGATGAACAAAAAAACAAAAACATTTCATCGAGGCTAAAATGAAAAACACAAGAAGCAGTGAAAGCAAAACATCAGGGCAACACGATAGTCACGTGCCTTTAGGCAGTGAGTGTCGGGTTCAATTCCCGGCCAGCCCAGGGCTCAACTGCAGAGTTCACCAAAATCAGACTGAGGTAAGAGTCGGGGATAAGAAGTCAGTAAAGCACAGCTCAAGTTAATGAATCAAAATGACTCATTCCATACAGGTCATAGAGGTCTTGTTAATGGGAATGTGAAGCTCAGTGGTGTTGCAGCTAACTTCTGTGGGGTTTATAAGGAAAGGGTGTGTTAGTACTCGTGGGTTGTGGTTTTTTGTTAATTTTTGTTTGTTTGTTTTCTTTTTTTTTCTTTTCCTTTACCTATGTTCTAACATGAGAAGCTCTGTTTTCTATTCAATGTAACCAGTTTTTGTGTTTCCCTTTTTTCTTTTCTTTTCATAAACTGTATTCATAATAACTCAAGGGCTCCTCAAACTAAACTGAAAACGAGTGAAGACGGGTCGTCTTTCAGATGGGTTGAAAGTTGCCGGTGGTGTGTCAGGTGTTTCTGTTGAGTGTCCCGGGACGTTCAACAGAGAAAGACTGAGATACAACCAGCAAAGAGTTAGAGGTCTATGATCCATGATGGCAGCAATTTGCATCGATGATTAACAAAATGAGTTTCTTTCAGAAATTTTGGTTATTGTTGCTCTTTGTTTTGATTTTTTTGCCCCATTTTCATTTTACTGATTCAGTTTTTAAAACATCCACAAATATAAAGAATGGTAACAAATAAAAACAACAAGCTACAAATGGCTGGTTTCTTCAGACCCAGAGTACAAAGTCAGGGAGTTTACGATGTGTGTGGACGAGCTGTAAAGATTTTTGTTAGATTTTTGTTTTTATTGGATGTCTGAAATGATCATTTCTTTACAAAACTAACTAAATAACAGGGTTATAAATCACAGCTTGGTCACGAAAGGGTTTCTGATTTGACTATAGCCTTAGCCCATCTATAAGAAGACCAGCTAACATAATACCCTATAAACCATATAACTGTATAGCAACACCTTTGGTAACAAGGATTCATGCACAGTTAATAATTAAGAACAAATTGAATTAAAACAGACTATGAAGGAGAACATCAACTGGGTAAACCTTCCCCCGAAATATGAGTAAGCTTGAAGCCTGAAGTGGTGAGGTATTGCCCGTCTTCACAGACAGATGTATTCTGAAAGGGTAACAGAGGGGCTAAAGAGAGGCCATGACAGAGTAGAGCGGAGGTAGGAGGGGGCAGACAAGGTGGTCGAGGCGACACGAAGCATCCCTGCGCAAAAATGCCAGGAAAGCATCCATCCATTTGCATCTGTCGCTGCTGATTTTAGCGCTAACCTTTCAGAATTGACAAGTGAAAAGTTCAGCTGGCGTCTGACGGGATGCCATGCAGGGCAGGCTGCTGAACGGGGCTCTAACTGCTTTTGACAGGTACCGTGTGTTTGCCCAGAGCCACCAAACACGGGGCCATGACAGGTACGGGCTGTTCCCTCACGCCAATCACGCAATGCCACTGTGGCCTTCCTGGGCTTGTGTGCGTAAACAAACAAGCAGAGTCACAGGAAATCCTAAATGTCACCCTAAACTTGGTTTATGACTAATCACACCTCCCCCAACAAGAATGCAAACATGCAACACCTGCTGCTACCTTGGAACACACCAAAACCATTTAAAAAGTTTTATAGGTTGAAGACTGCGAGCCGACGCTTATCAAGAGATTTAAAACAATAACAGAGGTTTTCAGTAGGAGGGACGTCCGTGTGGCCGTATCGCAGGAAGTCTTGAAAACGCTGCCGGGTTCACGGTGAGAGGTTTGCCAATATGTGAGACACCAAAGCAGTTAAAGAATCTACTTCTAAAGCCCGAGAAAGGCCGGTAGCCTCGAGCCGGTGGTGTCATCTAAATCCAATCACAGTCCGTTTCAGTGTTCCAGCCATCACATCCCTGGTCTGTACCATGTCATCGTCCAATCTGACATGACAGGTTGCATATGTGAAAAAGCCAATTCTGGCTGCTAGCAAATCTTACAAATGTGCAAGAAACCACAAGCTAGAAGGGATTAGTTAAAATGTCAAGAGATCGCTCGCTTGCTTTCGCCTTGTCCTCTACAGCAACCTGTTCATCCCTAAAAACATATATTTGACCACTAGGCATGATTCGCATCTGTTTGAGCTACATTTTACGCAGGGCGTGTGCATGCACGTCAGTGTCAGTGTGCACGCCCCTGGCAGTCCGGGACATCTTGTGCCTGTCACTGAGATTGCTGAGCGCCTCATCTGCCACATGTGGCTGAGCTGACAGCTGAGTGGCTCGTCTCCGACAGCCTCCGTGTGTGTGTGTGTGCCCACACTCAGGACATCAGACTAGGACATCAGGCTATCGCACTCCAATCTGCTCATGGATCAGCTCACACTAGAGCTTCATACAGACCTACTTATTCTTTAATTGTTCCTCTCAAAGTAAATATCCATGACTAGTATATGGGCTCAAATTGTGGTCAGAAATATTTTGTACTTGTAAATCAAATGTGTAGTTGTGAACTGAATTTTGTAACCTTGTAACCCAAAATATCAGAAAATGTTGTTTGTGCATCCACAGATGAGACTTTGTTATAAATTGTTTTTGTTAAGGTCTGCTTACAGATACAGATATGCTGTGTGAGTTTCAACTTACGAGTACGAATTTTTCTTGCCTTCAGCTGATTGGTCAATCACAAATTTAACAATCCAATCAGAGAACAGATGGGTTTGGCTGTCAGTGGGGCGCTTTACTGAGCTTCAGGTCCTCCAGCTTCAAACTGTGTTACCCTTCCAGGTAATACAGTTTGAAGCTGGAGGACCTCTATAGCAATATTCCATAGGGGTCATACAAGCTAGGTCCCTTAACCTTCGGTAGCTGTTGAAAGGATAAAGTTGAAATACCATTATTACTTAAACACACAGTCAGGGCTGACTTGGGACCATTGCTGTGAGTCACACTGTGCAGCATAAAGGCCCTTTCGCAACAGACGCGCTCACCACTAACTAAGAGCTAAGGATCCAAAACTTGTTGCGCTGGCCGCTGTGCTCTGTCGTTTTTGTGCGGCAGCTCTACGTGTACTAGATGCACCTGATCCTTGTCATTTCAAAGCATGTATCTCTCCGACTTTATATCCTCTACAAGAGTTTGTGTTGTATTATCTTCAAATGTTCAATAAAAACGTATCGCTCATTCATAACGAAGAAAGCTTTGTAACTATCACAGCTAGTGAAGAGTGTGTCATTTGCACAACACTGCTTCCCCCCTGCTGCTGGCATGTGAAAGGGCATTTCCCCTTCCAGGACCTGAAGCTCAGTATAGCATCACTGACAGCCAAACCCATCTGTTCTCTGATTGGATTGTTACATTTGTGATTGACATGACATTGACCAATCAGCTGAACGAAGAAAAATTGGGTCAAAATTTGTACTCGTAAGTTGAAACTCACACAGCCACGGTGCGCGAGCGCAGAGTTTTACACGTAGTTTTTTGCTTTGTATCTGTAAGCGGACCTTAACAAAAACATTTTGTGTAAATCTTTTTAATGAACAAATTCTCATCTAAAGATGCAAAAACATAAAATTTTCAGATATTTTGGTTTACAAGGTTACAAAACTACTCACAAACTCACAACTACGCATTTGATTTACAAGTACAAAATACTTTAGTGCTGTCAGCGTTAATCTCGTTAAAATGACATTAAAGCCATAACCGCATTAACGAGGCAAATCTCCGTTAGCGAGCTAGCGTGGATCGCCCCGTGCGTGGGGCTGGACGGCGGCGCTAACGCGTGAACGAGTTAACCGCGCTAAGGCGTTGACAGCACTAAAATATTTATGACCACAGTTTGAGCCCATACTAGTAAAGTCAGACTGCGGGACTGAGTGTAAGGTTGGAGCTTGCTGATCTAATGCTTAAGTTCAAGTTGGCAATGAATGGTAAACCACATCAAAAAGAACTGTAGAACCTGAACTTCTGCTTCAAAGTCGTCTTTGTTTCACGAGTTTTCTGACGTTTTTTGATAAAAAATCAGCTTGACTGTAGTGTAGGCATTAACCAAAAGTCTCGAGTCCGCTTTAAATTTCATTTTGGTCTTTGTCTTAAGACAGTCTTGATTTAGCCACGATTACCACCTTTGATTACCAGAAGTCAAAACTGCTTAGATTAAAGGACACGCAAGGCACCTACAAGGAGTAGTAGTCATGTGAATGACAGGGTGGAATTGGCGAGCTGCAATGTAATTGAAGAAACATATGTTTTTGAAGTGCGGATATGTATTTAGTAAAAAAAGTGGGTGAAAGGGAGCTACTGTAGCTAATGACATCAAGATGACAAAAAAAAAAAAAAAAAGGAAAGTGACAGTATGTTGGACCTGGAGACAGCTCCTAATGACCCTCAGTGATATTACCCTAAAAAATATATTTAGAAGAATATTCTAAATTTGATTGTGGGGTGCGGACAGGTGGGTGTGGGTTCGCTGAGCTGCAACAAAATGCAAAGCAGACAGCAGACCCCGAGCTGCTGCAGGGTTGGAGGTTTCAGGGGGGCTGACTATCTATCCATCCCCAGGACTGCATACTGTGTGTCAAAGCTGGACCAGCTGTGCGTAGGTGCAGCTATCACACTTCAGACGCGCTTCCAGGACTTGGATTTTTCCTAACTTTTCCAGGCTCTTTTTATATGTGCTAACAGAGTTAACAGTAACAGAAGGGAACTTGATACATTAGGATAACACCTTCAGCTAAAAACAATATGCTAAAATACTAAGCTGTCTCAGCCTTAAACACATGCATCTGTAACGTGCAACCATGCAAATCTTTTAAAGTTTAAACTTTAGCGTTTATGTTGAAACACGTGTCTGAAATGGTTCATCCTTTTGCAGATGATATATCATCTTCAACCTGCGTGGATTATTTAGGACCAATATTTAAATAGCTCTTGTGAAAAAAACAAAACTGTTAAAAACCATCAGCTTACATAGTCACCATCAGGACGGCTTTTAATGAATCCCTGGTTAGACTCATTTGATCACATGGTCATGGTTGCTTGTTTTTAACTAGCATTAGACGTTGAAGAGCTGCTTTAACAACACAGAAAGTTGGTTGGTGTTGTTTCTCTGTGAGAATAAACTTAATTTTAGACACTACTGAATAATATCACGAGAATGCACTAACAAAAGAAGGACGAGGATTAAACAAAGGATAATCATGTGTTACGTAGAAGTACTTCAGCTACTGATGACAAAGCCACATGTACAGTGGCTTGAGTGTGCCTGGAGCATCCATCAGCACCTATTCTTGAGGAGTTCCATGAACTCGCCAACATTCTGCTAAAATCCCCGTTATCCATTCGTTTTAAAAGCTTACAGGCAAATGCTCTCGTGTCTCTAATAAAGGGCAACCACAAAGGTTGGCTGTGTTCTTCATTAAAGTGAGAGAGATGCCTTATCAGTTGTAAGTGTCTTTTTATTGCTTGTTAAACCTACTTACTGTTTGACTTACTCACGCAGGACGTGACTGTTCACTGTAAAAACATGCCATTGGAAAAACTCAACATAAATGTAATACCACCTTTGGCAAGGCTTTCTCTGCAGAGGACTTTTCAAGTTCAACCTTTGATCTTTGTCACAATAACACAACAGGCCAGTAAAATGCAATGCTACGTGCTCTAGCGTCTACAGGTTATGCCTGTCTGGGAATGCAGGCCGCGCAGGCATCGAGAGCGCTGGAGTAGTTTAAATGGAGAGAACAGGGCTTACACCTCTTATCCTAGCAATGGGGTGCTGTCGTATAACAGCAGAATGAATGAGTTAATGTGTCTGGGTCCATGTGTGCTCTTAGGAGAATGCACACGTTAGCACTAGTGCATGGAAGTGACTATGTAAGGATATGTCACATATGTGTGTGTGAGCCTGAATGCATTAAAGGAATGTCACTGTGAGACATGCGGAGTAAACGTGATAGCGTGCTAATACATGAAAGGTGTATACAAACCCAGACACACTAAGACTGTTGGAAAAAAGCAGCATTACTCCTGGGAATTAAAGGCAGGGAAAAATCAGTGAGTAAAGAAAATCTTTTAATATGAGAAAGAAGAGGTCACATGATCAGCTCGTGAGGCACTTATTCGATCATCATCTACACGTCAAAATTATCAGTGCATGTGTCTATTGGGTCGCTATGACAGGGGACAGAAGAGGCTGGCTTCAGGACACACTCTGTGTACCGTGTAATGAGCAGAACTGCACCATGAAGAAGATAACATTTCTTTGTAGCTGTTTCAGAAACAACATTAGTACAACTACAGGAAAGTTCTGTAATAGCTTCGGCTGTGTGCTGGTCTGGAGTACTGAGCTGTGTGTTCTCACAATGCTACAATCTTCCCAGGAGTGGATGTACCAGCAAATTCATCATAAGGTCAGACCACCTGATGTTTAGAGCAACATCTCAGACTCTACGGGCCTCAATTAGCATGTAAAATTTAAACGTTTACCAGAGTACACTAAGAACTGTCAGGAGACAGCACGTAGCAACTCAGCTTAGGTTTGCAAACCTCATGACTTCTGGAACAATGGCCTTTTCACAGACGTTTTGCCGTAATGCAAAGCACCACATTTGACAAAAACCAAACGTCTCATACCAACTGTCAGCACGGTGGCAATGGGATAATGATTTGGGCTCGTTTAGCAGCCACTGGACCTAATAGAGAAAGCTTGGGCAAAATAGGGTCATACAAACTGGACAATTATATCAAGAACATCAGCAAATCTACAACAGAATGGCTGAAAAAGAAAAGAATCAAGGTGCTCCATACAGACAACAATTACTTCAAGTTATTGTTGATTGATTCTGTTATTGAAGCATGAGGTATTCTGCACAGAACCCCATGAAAACTTTATTTTGTCATATCTACAAATATTGACTGATCTGTTAATGGCTACATTATTATAACTTTTGTTTGTTTGAACTTTTCTGTCCCTTAAAGCAGCTGTTATGTGTCTGACATAGGGCTGCAGAGGTCTGTGTGCTAGTTTAGCATGTTATGGGAGCTAGCTACATAGGCTCAGAGTCATTAGTGTCAATGTCCTCTTCCTCTCAACAGTGTAATGGGGTTAGCTCAGAGACCTTTAGAGCTCCCAGGGCTTCTCTGGGGGCTGCCTCTGTGGCTGAAAGAGAAGATAAGAAGAGGAAGGAAGAACAATGGAAGCTAGCAATGCTGGTATAAACATAAGTGATATAGATGGGTCTAACGTGACTACAGTTCTGACACTGGGGAAAACTACACTAACAACTGTGTTCTTGTTGTGTAACTAAGGAGGCAAAAATGAAGGACAGTCAGGGTCAGAAGCAGAAGTGTCAGCAGGCCACCTGATCACGCAGCGGTGGCAGCGATCTCTCTGTGGAGCTCTGGGCATGTTGCAAATAAACAAAGGTTGTTGATGCACAGTGTGTCATTAGAAATGCAGCGTCTTCATGCTTGGTCAGCTCCACATCCCCCTTAACTAGCTTTAGCTTCCTCAATCCTCCCCCCAGTGTTATGTTCCTGTTTCTTCCCGTCTGTTACACAGAAACATCGCTTTCAACATACTGTGAGTCGGCTTTTATTGTATTTATTCCATAAATTTGTCAGCCTAATGAATAAATAACACCATATAATTCAGTACAACCAAAAACCAAACCACAGCAAAACTGTACAAAGTATAACCAGAACGACTCAGCCACACAGAGCAAATCAGAGCAGGATCACAAAGTGCTGGGGCGCACAGTTCGTAAAAGTTGGCAGTGCTTTGCTGAGACAATAACTGCAGGGGTCCAAACCTCCTCTCACACTAACACTGGCACAAAACTGAACTGGGAGCTTGGACAACTCTTGGACCCACTTCTTCAACGCTAAAACCAAGAACACCCCCCAAAAATCAAACAAATAAAGAAAAATCAGCAAAATTGAAGGCATGCCCCGAGAGCTGACAGAGGTGAAACTGACAGCTGAGGTGAAAGGCAAAGGTGAAAGGATCGAGGAAGCCTCAATCAGCCACACATCTTTCTACCCTGACAGAAAAGGTTAGTGAAAGCTTCATTGTGCTCTGACAGCAGGATCAGAAGGAGTCAAGGGGAGGAGAAGTGGGAGGCAGGAGGGGAGGAAGGGACTCAAACTTAAAGGTCAACTTTATCTGCTAAGGACAGGCCAGACACGGCAACATCGCTTTGGGATTTTTTTTCATGGATCACCTAAAAGGGATGCTCTTATTTGGTGTGTGTTTGTGTGAGCGTGCACATTCTTGTCTGTGAGTTATCGTGTTCAAAGTGTTCAATACCAGAGGCAAAGAGAAAAAACTGAAAAGCGAAGAAGGAGATGCTTACAAACTAAACAGGTTCCAACCTACACTGTGCTGCCAAAGCCACGGTTTCTTTACAAACAACTGCTTTACAAATTTTGCACAGGCACTGTTAAAGGTGGATGACGCTGTATCAGTGATAAACAGAGGTGGAGAGCTGCAGATGTTACATATACTGTCTAGCACTTTTTAAAAAAATCGATATTCTATCACATCACACTTTATGTTTTGCCTAATTATGTAAAAATGATTCACATTTTGGATTTTATAACATTAAAATCTTACAACATTTTTATAGCCTGAGTTCCTGCAGCCCTGAAGCACACGCCCCACAGCTTGTGTGGACTGTTGGGATTCTACTTGCCTGGAGGTCTTTAATGTTGGGGAAGGGAATTCCAACGGCGACTACTGCCCTGGCGTTGTCGTCCGTAAAATCAAGCCCTTCACTCACTTTACCCCTACACACAGCAATCAGCAGTGCACCATCTATATCAAACGAACGACATACAGCACACGCCATGAGCCGTGAACATGAAGTGGGAGAAGGCGTGTATGTGGTATGCAACTATGTTCAAGTGATACGACTCATTCAAACGGATGCTGGGCAGATCTAGCATCCATTTGAAGGATTCATTATCCAAGTTTTTGGATAGTGAAACAATTTGTCATGTACTTTTTTAGCCTCTAAAAGTCAGGGTCTGTGAATAAAAATGGCTGTAATTTTAAACACAGATGTAACAAAGAAAGCAGAGAAATCCCCAACAATCATATGACCCCCTGTGAGCAAGCACTTTGGCGACAGTGGGAAGGAAAAACTCCCTTTTAACAGGAAGAAACCTCCAGCAGAACCAGGCTCAGGGAGGGGCGGGGCCATCTGCTGCGACCAGTTCGGGTGAGAGAAGGAAAACAGGATAAAGACATGCTGTAGAAGAGAGCCAGAGATTAATAATAACTAAATAATTAAATGCAGAGATGTGTATAAACACATAGTGAGTGAAGAAGAAACACCCAGTGCATCATGGGAATCCCCGGCAGCCTACACCTATTGCAGCATAACTAAGGGAGGATTCAGGGTCACCTGGTCCAGCCCTAACTATATGCTTTACCAAAAAGGAAAGTTTGAAGCCTAATCTTGAAAGTAGAGATAGTGTCTGTCTCCCGAATCCAAACTGGAAGCTGGTTCCACAGAAGAGGGGCCTGAAAACTGAAGGCTCTGCCTCCCATTCTACTTTTAAATACTCTAGGAACAACAAGTAAGCCTGCAGTGTGAGAGCGAAGTGCTCTAATAGGGTGATATGGTACTACAAGGTCATTAAGATAACCTTAATGAGCTTATAGATCCTTGTATAAGAATAATATTAAATCACAGCCATTGACAAGCCCCTTTCTAAAGAAACAATCAGTGTTATTCACTTCACCTGTCATTGGTCATTGACCAGTTTCTTATTAAGATTGCTTCTAACAGAGGTACACAAACTTTGTGACAATAACAATAACCTGCTAAATTCTGGATTATTCAACTGTAAATTATGCACATTGAATCACTAGTAAACAGCAGCTGTTCCAGAGTCAGCATAACAATGTGTATCAGTCTCACCTTTTTCTTCACAGTATTTGATGGCACTGTAGTACGTGTGAAGCAGCTCATCAAAATCTCCCTTGCCTCCACCACCACGGGGCTCTGTGATCACCGTTTTCTGTTGCTCTAGCTTGTCCCAGAGACCAGTTTTGGTCCATCGGTCTCTCAGTTTATCCAGCATCTGATTAGAAAACAGGAAACACATCACCACGGAGGATTTTAGCAAACAGAATGTCCATCCATCCATTTGCTTCCACTTATCCTTTTCAGGGTCGCAGGGGGCACTGAAGCCTATCCCAGCTGTCATGGGGCGAGAGGCGGGGTACACCCTGGACAGGTCGCCAGTCTGTCGCAGGGCTAACACACAGAGACAGACAACCATTCGCACTCACATTCACACCTATGGGCAATTTAGATTGATCAATCAACCTATCCCCACTAACAGAATGTACAGTTAGGTCCATATATATTTGGACAGTGACACAAGTTTTGTTTGTTTTACCTGTTTACTGAAACGTGCCAATGATAGTTATATAATGGACATGGACATAATGTGTAGACGCTCAGCTTTCATTTGAGGGCATACACATTCAAACTGGATGTCTTGATGCATTCTCAATCATCCAGGAAAGTAAATCTCCAAAAGTTGATTCTGTTCATCTGGACGTAGCGTTTTGTGGGAGAAACGGGTTTAGCAGTTTCAGCTCCTTAATATGTGCCAGCCTCTTTTTAAAGTGACTCAATTGACTCAAAGCCTATTTCACAGGCATCCATCCATCCATCCATTTTCTTCCGAACCACCTCACTGACTCCTTTCGATGTGGAGGAGCAGCAGCTCTACTCTGAGCCCCGCCCGAATGGCTGAACCTCTCACCCATCTCTAAGGGAGAGGCCAGCCACCCTTCGGAGGAAACCCATTTCCGCCGCTTGTATTCGCAATCTCGTTCTTTCGGTCAACTGCTTTAGTTCCTCTTTTTGTTCAACCCACTGAATTAAAGCTAAAGGTCTGCACTTCAACGGCATCTGAGTTGTTTCATTTAAATTTCATTGTGTGATGCACAGAACCAAAATTAGTCCAAATATTTATGGACCTAACTGTATATCTGCAAATAAGTAACCCACCATCTTCAAACTGTGTCAATCTGTACCCTGTGTAAGGTACCACACTGTAAAATATTAAAACACTTTTGAAGTCTAAAACAACCTTGCAACAAGAAAAGCAATTAGCTGCCCATGTTTGCTCCTGTGTCCTCACACTGCTTGGATTTCTTCTCTCGACTTTAACTTGGCAGAGAGCTGATGTATTTAAACCTCCTCTGCAATAAAAATCACGGTTGCTGTACTATTGTTAGTGCAAAAAGTCAGCAGCTCTCCGGGGAGGCACATTGATCTAAAAGCCCTCATCCTAGCCCCACTCGTGTTGGTCCTGTGCAGATTACATCCTTGAATAAGCATGGCTTCACAACCAGAAAGAGGCTTCATTGGCGTGGAAATGTGTTAGAAGGGTCAAATAAAAGTTCTCCTCATAGTCAGCAGAAAACTTCTTAACGGGTTAATAGTGTCAAACTGTCGATCCTGAGCTAGCTGCAGGTGAGACCTTCAAATGGGAGGAATGCAGAGGATATTTGCACACTTGTAAGCCTATTGTGTTCACCTGAGCAAGCAGCCAAAACACCACAAACCAGCAGACCTCAAACAGCACAGAAGTTTACTTTTTGGGTTTTGTGCAGTACTGAGGAAAACAACAGAAGCAAATGGGACAGCAGGGGAGCGCTGATATATTTTTGCAATCCAGTGTGACGGCCCCACACCGATCAAACGAAGCATGGGAAAGATTTCATCAGGTTGGTGCCTACTAAAGCAAGCGAGGTCGGAATGTTTGCATCAATAAAACATGTCTCACTCACTAAATATGCAGCGTTACATCAACAAGGACCCCCCTTTACGTGCATCTTCAACTCAGCAAACTGTTTGCCCTGCGATTGCTTTGCAGTGCAGTCTTAAGCGAGAGATGAATAATTCAGGTTATGTACTTTAGGCTGATCTACCACTAAACAAAACAGCCATTATCTGCCAGGCTGCACTTGGAAAGGAGGTGATTCCACATGGAGATGAGTATGGAGACTAAATGTTCTTACTGATAAAACTGATGTGACGGAGTCTGACAGTGTTTTATACTCACTACACAAAAGGTTGGGGTTTGTATTTTTAGCAGTGAATAACACAAAGGGCCTTTCAAAATAAAGGTTTGTGGTGAATACTTTAGTCGTGGATCAGTTTGGGCAATCTAACGTCTGTAATCTGATTGGTCTCTGTATTGATCACTAAAACATGATGACATTCGTCATAGTTCATCAGAAGATCATGGGATTTTGAAAGGGATAATAGTCTCCTAATGCACAGACAGGAGGCCAGTCTCGACTACAAACTGATCGCCTGGGCAAAAAGGCAAAAGTCCTGCAGAGAAATTAAACACAGAGGCCTTTGTAACAGCACTAGAATCACCATCTGGCAGTTAGATAAGCCCTTTTCCCACCTGATTGGCCGAGACATGGAAGTACAACATTGGTCCAATAGAGGACTGCGGTGGCATTTTTAAACATGTCGACTGCAGCCCCAAAAGGATTTGCGTCCTACAGTTGTGGTCGTAGCTTGGGCATGCATGTCATGTCATTTTTGCAATTTTTTTTTTTAAATTTTGGTAAAGATTGTACAGCATACATCATTAATGTGTTAAAAATGATAAAACGAAACAAGAATTGGGTGCTTGATATTTAATATAATTCTGCCTGAATACTTCACCACTCTTCTTGGCAGAATTAATACAGTTCATATAAACTGGTTGTTTTCCCGGCACAGACGCAGCATAGTCCATAGCGTCGGACAGCAGCAGCAGACCTGACCCTGGCTTCCAAACCTTGTGTTACTCGTGTGCGGTTCCTCAGATTTACAGAGTTTTTTTGTATATAGTGTGTAAATTAGTTGACTTGTAAATAGACACTGAAACAGAAGGGGTGAGCTGATTTATTATTTTCTTGTACTGTTTTCTCCTGTTTAGGGAGTTAGGTGCAGCACGTGTCTTTTGTTTGGTTTTTGTTTCACACAGGGTTTTAGATAGCACCTCCTTTCCTGACTTAGCTTGTTTTATTTGTTATTCTGGCCTTTGTTCACCCCAGGGTTAAGTTTTCAGTGTAGACACAAATAAACCACCGTTTATTGGTTTTGGGGACCAGGCCGGGGTCACTTCCTTTCTAACCCTTATGTTATGTTCCTGTACCCCTAGACTGGGGCGTAACATATGGGATAATTTTCCTGTTGGAACACAAAATTGTGTCCAAGTTTCAACCATCTAGTGGTTGATCTGAGGTAAAGTTAAAGAATTTGGAGCTAGTCCTCCTTCATTGTTCTCCTTTATGAAATGTGTTAGTCAGTCTATGACTGCTTTCAAACAAATCCTTTTTATACTAGCAAACAAAAAATACCGGTTGCAGTTAATTATGTTCACTGGGAAGAAGTTAAAATGGCTTCGGCAAGTTACTGTAGAACCTTCAGCATTATTTTTTAAAAGATTTAAGTGATTTTATGTATTTTTGACTCTGTGTGGATTAAACGAAATCTAAAATCAATTCAAACTTCTGCACCCAATTCTTGTTTTCTGAAGTCATCAAACGTCTCTCCTGTACAAACAATCAGATTTACCAAAGTTGGAATCGCCAAATTACCGTGACATTCACACAAGGACTGTGGATTTTTCTTATTTTTTAAACACAATCACATTTTGTCAGCTTATATCCTTATACATGCTGTCTTTGTACTGTTTCATTCTCTTCATTTTTTTACATTTACATTTCCCAAATTCTTTAGAATTGAGGAATAATTTGGAATTTAAACCACCCAGTGGGTGAAGTACCATAGGAATACTTGTCTGCATTTCTTTAACATATCTGTAAATGGGTTAGTATGGAATAAAATGTGTGATGCTAATCAAGATGCATGGCTGCATGTGTGAAAGTGACCATTGTACAGTCAAACAAATCTTCAACACCTTCAGCAAACAATTTCAACCAAGAGTGTGAGACACTCAACACAGAAACTGCAGCCACCAAAATGACAGACATGAGCACCATCATGAATAATTCAGGGACATCATCTGAAGACCTGCTGTTTAGATGTCAGACCTTGGTTATAAAATGTTAATCTAACGAATAAAACAGAAAATTCTCCCATTCAGAATTTTATCATCAACTTAATTTAAGAAAAATAAAACAAGTGAGGCTTACCAATTCAACACCATGGAAACTATACTCGGTAAAATTGCTCATTTTTATATTTGTATAGGTATATATAGGTTAAAAAAACCTCTAATTATAATTATGTTTCACTGCACATCCAGGAGAAAAGCATTTACTTTAACTTGTTTCTAAAAAGCAGCAAAGCTGTCATTTAAAAGTGAATTTATCTGTGAACCACCATGTTTAGACTTCAGCAGGGATCTTACAGCAGCAACGTTATGATGCCCATACAACATGAATGGGAATGAGCAGTATTTAGCACATAGGAGAGCACAACAGTGTTAATAATGCATTGCCCTTTCTAGGCATGGTAGGTGCAACGCTCAGCCTCTGCCGTTGACGCAGTAAAATGGGCCAGATCCTTCTGCCAACTGGGACGGGGTGGTGAAACAACTCGGCAGAAGCAGTGAACTGTAGTCTTTCTCGCACTTTTACACTTCCCCTCTCTTTCTCCCCTTACTATCTCTCCATCTTTCACCTCCTCTGCATCTAGCCTCACTCTATCTCCTTTCCCAGATCCCCTGTGTCAGTGAGCTACGTGGCGACACATCAGAGCTCCTCTAGTGCCTGCTGAATTATGGAAAGGGATAGGAGGCAACGGCATTAATGAAACATGCTGCTAGGAGCCACATTTCGCAGTGGTGAGGGGAGACGTGTTGTTGCGGCTTAAATTATTCACCCTCAAAATATCACAGCAACCATCACGCCAAGACTGGTGGCGAGAAGCCACCTGCCACCTCTGAGATGCCGCTCTTCCCTCGTCGTCTGCCCGGCCACATCGGCGGTGACAACAGAACGCTGCAAAAACGCTGCATGCTGCCCAAAGAAGAGCACGTCGTCTGCTATGACATCATCTAATTTTCATAAGAATAAATGTCAACTTAAGTGTTTTGAAGCATTATTCAGTTATCATTCATTTTCATTTCATTATAAAAATGAGTTATGGTCGTAATCTCCACTTCGATACGGTGGATCTGCTCAAAACTCAAACCTTTACTTCATCAAATGCCTTGCAAGGTGATTATAAAATATAGTCCAGATAATAAGAAGTATCCACCTGCACCAATCACAGCCTGCCAGGCCGTTACTATCATCTCATTCTCTTTATTGAATAAATCTGAAGATTTTTCTCCTCACAACTCCTGAGGTGTCTACCACAGTTTGGCCTAGTTTCATAGACCCATAAGAACTCTATAGGATTAAAATCCAATGAATGCATTGGCAGATTATCATGTGACTGATTCATCTTAAAGTTCCAATCAAACAGCATCTTCAGGTTGTGTCATTGGACTACAAAAATATACAAAAAACATTTTCTCCATCCAACAGCTTTAAATTTGTTCCAAACTCTCGAAAACCAAAGTGAACAAGAGTTCTGTGAAACATTGTTACAATGTTTGTGTCTCTGAGCCCATCTTTTCTACTTTGTTCATATTTAAACGCATCTTTAAATATGAACAAAGACATAAATGTTTAAAAACATATTTTAATTTCAAAATGTTGCTTTCTTTTTAAAAGGCATCACAAAACAGATCGCACTTAACCAGATGTATTAAGACAGAAACGAATAGCTACATTTTTACTGGACTACTGGAATCACAATATAAGAGACGGTTTTAGAGTTTTTCCTAATCATAAAAATCTGTTGGGGGTTTTACACACACATACTCACAGTGCATAAAGAAAGACGAGTCTGTGCAATATTTTTGCCATCTGGTAAGCAAAAATGTACTTCATGCTTGAGTAAATTAAACGTCTTAACCAAACCAAGCAAAACCAAAGATCTTATATGAAGGAAGGTCAGGGAGGGAATTTCGGGGGCACCAAAATTATCAGTTTATTTTATATGTAGGAAAAACCGTGACAGTGTGGAAGTCAAAGTAAAATGACATAACGCTGTGTGCATATACATATTAGATATATTAGAGACTCCCATCTTTTGGTTTTGGAGTTAAACTGTTGGTTTGACAAAACAAGCATTTGGAAAATTCCATCTTGAGACTCGGAAAACTGTGACGATCGTGCTCATTATCCAAAATGCAAAGCAGCACTGCCCTATATTTGTTTTTATATGATCTGCATATGTATACTTTGTTTCATTTAATTTATTTCAGTCATGGTGACACGAACAAATCTTTGCTACGGTAGATTAGGCAACAAAGAGATGACTCGAGCACCATTTAATATGTGCTTTTTAACTCTGAAAATATGAGCCTTCCCAAAAAGAAGCCCCAGCTTAGTCAGACAGCCGTAACGCTGAAGTTTCCACTGTAAAAACTCAAATAAAACATCATCTCGGCTCTAAAACAGCCAGGAGGGATATGCTACACTGACCCACGCTCCCTAAAACAGACAGCAGCAGCCTCACATGTGGAGCTGTGATTGGTGCTGCTGAGGACAGTGGTGTTGCTGGGTGTTTGCTCTGTAGTCCGCTTTGACTTTGATTTGACACAAACTCGGCAGAGCCAAGGCGCCGGCGCTGGGTGCGTCTTCGCGCAGACAGTGAGGCGACATCGCCTAATGGCCCTTATCTCAATCTCCTTTAAAAGCATCTTTTATTCCCCACCATCTTTTCACCTCAGCAAAGCTCTGCTTTTTTCTTTTAATAAACCATCAGTCCCCCTCTCCCACGGAGCATCGGTCTCTTCCTCTGGCGGCTGAGACCAGACGGCAAAGCCTGATGTGGTTTTAATGGGCATTAACTGGGGGACAGTTGAAGCCTAAGAGTTAAAAAACCCACAGCCTCTAAGGGAAACTCTGATTATGGGCTTATGTTGTGTCTATATGTTTCTTTATAAAACACATATTGCTAATGTCCACTATAATTCCAAGTCATTTTTTTCCTAGTAAAACACTTAAAACTGCACCAATGCAACCTGTGTACTGTTGACTTGTATGTGTTTATGTGCGTGAATGTGAGGGCAGCAGAGTCTCGAGGGACACTTCTTTGACACTGCAGGCACACTCGCCTCACTGCTCTCTCCGTCTATCGCAGAAGCAGCTTTGCAGGAGGGGTTGATAGGCATCACCTAGACACACTGAACAGGGATGTCTGAAGATGACCTTTCTGTTGACTATGCGCACATAAAACGTGCACATCGCAGGCCAGACGGGACTCAGCGGCACCAACGAGGCCTCCGCGGACTCCAATTAATACCCCAGCCCTTCATATCCCCTCATCTCCTCATCTTTAAGAGCTGACTGCAGATTAAATATTTATGCATCAGCACAGAGAGAGAGATAGAAGACTCCTACACGGCTATCAATAATAAAAAAACATCCCACAGCTCATAGTCGCTCCTCGGTTGGCATCAGAGGCTGACAAAAAGGAAGGTAAAATGAGAAAACAACAAGGCTCAGAGTCTTAGCTTTCCCTCACAGTTTGCAAGCTGGTGTCATCGGCTCTTTAAGAGTGCAACTGGATAGCGAGCCAACAAGGACTGCAGAGAAATCAAATCAGCGATCACTGCGTGGGACATGCTGAAATTTAAGTCCAACATGGACCGCGCACACGTGCCAAAGGCAAAAGACAAAAATCCCAAAGGCAAAGCACAGCTGTGAAAGTCCTCTGTTTGACTCATCCCAGCAAAACAAGACATCAGCGACGGCTGGCTTTCACGACAGTATGCCTTTCCATTTCAAACAGGATGTGAGTGGAGAACATAACAGCACGAGTGGTGGCCCACAAATGAGTGGGACACTGGCTGAATAAGTAAGATTTAGGTTTTAAAAGATAAAGTTGATGATGTATTCATCAAAATGATTGCGTACGATTTGAGGCCAGCAAAAAGTTAACATAACGCGGTTTCTTTTTCTCTTTGCAGGTTGCACGCTAAAAAGCACAATATGCATCGTATCATTACTCCAAATGCGTCTGACGTGATTGACAGCTTTGGTCATTCTAGTAAAAGTCAAGTATGTAAACATTTTACTGCTGTGTGGATGAGCCTGGATGCTGATTCTGTGCTCACACAGAGACAACCACACAAGGATATCCGGTCTCAGTGACATACAATATACAGCACCAAGAACAGAAAATATCTCTTTGGTTTTAACCTTTAACACACAGGGATTGTGCACATGTTGTGCTGTATATTCACTTCTGAACTTTTAGCCATATTTAATATGAACATGTACCACTGGAACACTACATATGACTGAAAATAAGAAAAAAGCTCCACCTTGAGTGGTTCAGAGTGCCAAAAGATCAAATTGTTGGATGGTTGGACTTTATTCAAAAATAAATATTTCAAGTGACTTAAAAACATTTAGAGTGACTTTTATAGGGTTTCCTACAGTTACATGTAACACTTTGGCAGTGGACAAACACACACGATGTCGTACGAAATCCACTCGGCTCTCTGTAAGCTAATGTGACAACTGAGCTACGGTGGACATGAATGATTCACAGCCAAAAATGAATGACAAACGTAGGGGGGACAAAGCGTCTATGAGTGCGCTCTCACAAGCAGCATCATTAACTGAAAGAGAATACACTTCTGTGAGGATGAAGCCATTTAACAAGATCCTTACAAGCTCCTCCATTGATCAGTGGAGATCTGTTGTAACATGCGATACGGCAGCATCTTCACAGTGGGAGTGGAAGGAATGCCGTCCCTTAAAGAGGCAACCTTTGTGTGTCACATGTTCTTATACATGCCAAAGCATTACATGTTACCTAAATCTGTGGTCTCTAGCGCCTCCCAGTGTTAAGCTATAGCACTATGATTCATTTTCAGTGTAAATTTAACATCATGCAGAGGATGCCTCCACACAAAACAGATCGTTTCCTTGTAATTAAAAGTAAAAAGACAACTCTTCAGGAACGTTTCATATGAGCGGCTTTAGAGGCAGTTTTATTTTCATTTATACTGCATTTGTTTGTGTTTTTATTGGACTATTCCTTTGAGCTTAATAAATAATGTTTAATAGTAAGAAGCAATAAAAATGACTAAAATAAGTCATTTCTAGAATCTATTCTATTACGCACAGGAGCCAGAGGCATGACTGCAGATTATAACTGACAAAGTCGAGTCCTGAAGCACCTACAAAAACTGCACACTAAACTGTCTACACATTGGTAAATGGGCTGTTTCTCTCACAAATAAAAACAGCTTTATATTGTAAGGTTACAATCCTACAATAATTCAGAGAAAACCCCAACAATCCTATGCATCCTATGAGCAAGCACTTGGCGACGGTGGGAAGGAAAAACTCCCTTTTGACTTAGTGCATCATGGGAGTCCCCCAGCAGCCTACACCTATTGCAGCATAACTAAGTGAGGATTCAGGGTCACCTGATCCAGCCCTAACTATATGCTTTAGCAAAAGGGAAAGTTTTAAATATAATCTTAAAAGGTGTCCGTGTCCTGAATCCAAACTGGGGGCTGGTTCTGCACAAGAGGGGTGTGGAAGCTGAAGGCTCCGCCCCCCATTCTACTTTTAAATACTCTAGGAACCAATAGTAAACCTGCAGTGTGAGAGCGAAGTGATCTGTTGGGGTGACATGGTTTTAAGATGTCTTTAAGCTGGAGCCTGATTATTCAAGACTGTGTATGTGCAGAGAAAGACTTTAAATTCAATTCTGGATTCAACAGGGAGCCAATGAAGAGAGTAAAAGGAATTACTAGTAACTAATAAAACTATTAACCAGATAATCGACCCCTGTGGGAGTTTACAATTATTTTAATTATTAAAATAATAAGTTCATAAACTATTTTATGAAAAAAATTGTGAAGGCATTGTAAAGAAGCGTTGCAAATGTACAAACGCTAAAAGGTGATATTTACTAACTGTATCTTTGGGAGGAGAAGGTTTAAATGGCACATTTACCTTGTAGGAAGGCAAAAAGCAGAGCACACCCTTGGCCATGACCTGGCAGACGTGGAGCAGCAGGCCACCCACTTCATCCTGGAAGGCATACGTCTCTGCGTTCTGAAAGGTGGCGCAGAGCTTTCTGCCTTGAGGTCCTGCGCCAACAGTGCCCACCCAAACCTGCAGAGATCAGACACATTTCTTATCAAAGACAGAAACGTGACGCACTGTTCCACTCTCATGTGTGCTGCTTGATTAGTGTGCTAAGTTATCAAAGGTCAGCTTGTCAGCATTCTCTGTAATCGTATTAAGAAGATCCACAATAAATCAAGTGTGCTCCAATTTCTTAGGTTACGCTGACATCTGCTGGACAAAAGTGGAACAGTGGAAGTGGAGAAAAGACATCGTAAAGTCTTGTTTAGTCGTAGCGTGCTATCATTAAATTAGAGCTGAGGTCAGAAAGCCTTGTGGAGCCTCTCACTACATATTTTTTCATAATGAGGTTTATGGGTAAACCTACTCACCTGAGACTTATTGATCACATGGTTGGCCTCCAGCTGGATGGAGAATTTCACACCAAGTTCAGAGGAAAAGGAGTCCATGGGTGACAGGGTTCCAGAGGTCAACACAATGCTGTGCACAGACCCACTCAGGTCAGAAAAAGCCTTGGAGGTTCAAACACAGAGAGAGATCATGTATGCCACGGCCAAAACACCTGATGTAATGGACAAACTGGTAATCCTTCTTTCATTGAAGTTATGGCTTTTTCCTGTGTGTAGCCTTAGTAATCAGTTATCAATCGGACCCTAAGTCAGCCAAGTCGACCGTCTCACCACAGCAGGGCTAAGGCACCAGAAGCTCAGTGTCAGGACTTCAGACTTGACCCGGACAGTCTGGCGTCTATTACGTGGCCGAACTATAAAGCCCTGGGCGTCGGGGACATCGGGGGGAACCTGGTTTGTCCAAGCATAGCTCTTCTGCAGAGCAACACGATAGTCGTCAGCAAATCTACAAACACACACACAACAAGTGATTAAACCTTTAAACCAGAATAAGAAGAATTCATCTATGGCAGCGGCATCACTTAGCTCACATCCAGAGTGTGTGTCTGACCTGCAGCTGTCTCTGAAGAGGAAGTCGAGCACCATGAAGAGGTTTTTGAGCACAGTTGCAGTAGGTGGGCTGATGGTTGGAATCTGCACCACGTCTTCTCTCCCATTAACGACTCCAGCACGCTCCTCCTTCTCCAAGACTGCTGCCAGGTTTTGCTGTCACACAGAAACAAAGCGCAAGAACGAAACAGTGTTGTCCACATCTCAACTGTTAAACGGTTGAATGGTAGAAACTCTTCTGAATGAAGAGAATAAATTAGCAAATAACCACGCAACCAATCAGGTACATCATGTTTGAAAGTATTCGGGTCCGGGATGGGTATTACTGATGCAGGCACTTATCAGTACCCCTACTCAAACTGTTGTCCACATGCTGGAGTTATATAAAGACATAGCAGCGCTAATGGTTACTTCAGACATATTGGCAACCTTAGATTGCTTTTTTTTTTTTTTTTTATGCCAGCGGGTATTGCCCATTTTTCAACACCCAGCGTGCTGATAAGAGACAGCAGGGTTGGCTGATGCCTGTAGCCAAGTTTACAAACATCTGCAAAATTTGAATATGCATGGCAAATGAAGCCACATCAACCCCTCTGCACAGAGAAAAACAAAGATCCATCCATTTTATATTCAGCATTTTAATTATATGTCGTAAAGAGAGCCCACTCTTCTGTCCTGTCACTGTGAGTGGAGAGCAGACTGTGAACACACAGACACTTCAAACACGACAGCCTGGCAATGTTAGCTTCATCATTATTACAGGATGTTCTATGTTAGAATGAATTAATGTTGTGCAGTCGCTTCAGTTTGGTACTGCCCATTCTGGTCGATATGCTGTGTATACCTTCAGAATGTTGAAGGTGTCTGCAGTGATGCCCAAAGTGTGAAAGATGCCCACTATATCCTTCCCACTCCAGACTTTACCGGCAGTCTCATAGCCCCGCTCAGACATCAGGCTTTGGCTCTCCTGGATCCAGCTGGAGTGACAATCAAAAGACATCCTGAGTGTGCGTGCTCGCTCGCATTAGGATACGCAGAGAGATAAATGCAGTCACTGACTTGATCAGACTGTAGCAGAAGCCCCTGAGCAGCTCGTGTTTGGAACGTCGGATGTTGTTGTTGACCATGCTGTCCAGCTCGTCTCTGGACATCAGCAGACTCTTGTAGTCCAGTGTGTAGCTGGCGCTCTCCCTCGCGCAGTCCTCAATGTTATGGGCTTCATCCAGTACCAATATCTGGCCTTCCAGGTCAATCTCCATCTGGTGGATATGGAAAGTAAGAGGACAGAATCAGTGGTCTGCGATCTGGTTTGTTGGTGAGAGAAATTTACTCAAATTTATTTGTACAGTTTGAAATGTACACATTCAAAGTGATTCACAGGCAAATATCAGGGAAAAACGGAACAGCATTAAAAGAGCACGACGATCAGATATAGTAATAGTAGAAACTACAACAATGGTGTCATAGCTCTTTAATGTGCTGCCAAAGTTATAAGTAGATTCATTAACTTGCTGTAAAATTAAGTTGACTTTTGCCTCGTTTCCATGGTTTTACATACAAGTTAGTTTGAACGGAGTTTGCAACGCCTCCACAGCCTGTAAAGCATTTAAATAAAGGGGACAGGTTTCACCATCTTACATCTAAAAATCCAAATCTGAGTTTGGACGTGGTATCTGAGTCATACTGATGAAGTTACTTTTTTGCTGACAGTCCAAAGCTGCTCCTCCCGCTCTTCCAAACTCTACTCACACTTTCTCTGATCATTGGGTCCAGCAGGTAGTTATACGGACAGAAGATAATCCAGGCGCTCTGCATGAGTTCACGGGCAGCAAAGTAAGAGCACGAGCGAAGCCGTTTGCCCAGAGTCACCAGGTCCTCAATGTCCCAGGCTGCCCGCAACCCATGGACATGTTGTAGAGTGTTCTGGTCCCGCATCCTCTGCACACCGTGGTAGTAGCGGCAGGACCTTCCCTGCAATGCACGCATAGTATTACAACAAGGTGTAACATCTCCTATATCTTACCAATTCAAACGTTCATTTTTAAAACTGGGACTGTAAGATTTCTTAAAACATTGAAAAAATTTGATTTTTCTGACAGTGAAAAACTCAAAGTTTGAAGCTTTTCTATTGAAATTCATTGTAAGAGCCACAGCCCCTGGCAAAGTATTGGGATCACTGGCTTTCTTATTTCCAACAACCACATGAGACACAAAACTGTTTCCATGTCACGTATAAAGACATGTAAAAACTACTAAAAAATTAATAAAAATCTGATTTTAACTTGATTCTAATGCTTTTACTTTTTCACAGCTACTCCACATAGTTACAATATCTAACATTTGTTGTATTTCTGAGAAAGTGTTGCTGTTCAGTCTCAAGTTTCCACTTTGTCCAGACATACAGTACTTCAGAGGCTGCCTCTGATCAGGTGTTCCAGCTATTGTAGCAGCTTAAATGTCCTCACTCATACAGTGAATGTAAGCGACGTGTAAAGAAGCGCCATCTCATGTACCAGCCCTCAGTTACTCTGTCAGCGAAGCACGGCTTTCGACATCCCACCCTGTCCTTCGTGAATTTGCAAAGGTAACCTCTGACACAATAATAAAATAATCTCTGGATGAAACAGCGCGGTGCTAGGCTCGGACACTCTGCTGACACTGAAGCCTGTCTGCTGAAGGCGAGTCAGAGGATTAATGACCTTCAGCAAAGTCAAGACATCTCTCAAGCAGTCGGAGGGTGTTATGACTAACGATGGCATTAGCTGAACGATGAATCTCTGAGCGTGTACAACATGGTAACCAGAGCCGACCCTGAGGTGATGAAGACACATTGTATCATTGACACACACTCTAGTAAGGGGTTAAGGCTGGGACAGTCATTTCATATGGGAAGCAAACACCTGCAACGACACTGTGATTGACTAATTACAGCAGGCGCCTAAACTCTGCCCAGTATAGGAGATTACAAGCGTCTCATGCCTCTAAAAAGCAGTTTCCTCAGTTAAGATTCACTGCGAGAGTCTGTGTGTGTGTCAGTGTTCATCCTCACATCCTTGGCCTCCAGCAGATCCTTGCAGCGTTCATTGCGGTTTGCGTGAGGCACCACGTCTGGGTTGACACAGGTGTGATCTCTGCTGGATAAGATGGTCATAGGCGCGCCGCAGTAAACGGTGCGCTTCAGCTCATGGGTGATCTGAGTTATCTGTTTATGTGTGCGAGTGCCAAAGAAGATCTTTGGAATCTTTCTTCTGCCATCTTTCTCTTTGTCCTTCACGGCATCCTCAGTCGAAGCGCACGGGCACTGCGAGCAGGGTTCAGGAGCCTAGTGGGAGAAAATCATATAAATACTAATACTTGGCACTTTTGTTTAACAGCATGAACCAGATGTTGCTTCAGGAACTGAAAAACATGCCAATGCCAACTGTTGCTTTATGATAAATATCACTGCAGAAATCCACAGGCCACTAGTATCGCAGTCTTAAATCTCATCTTCTTACTTTAATTCTGGATTTTCTGGAATAAATAAGACACATTTTCTTCTCCATTACTGCTTGCTTTGGCCTAATATTATGTATGTGAACATTTTCAATGAATTATGAGGAATATCACAACCAACTCGACACCGTTTTGCTCCTTTGATTAACACACAGGCAAGCATAAAGAATTTGCATCCATACATAAGGTGTCCTGTCACTTTTCACCAGGTGACCTTTTCTCTCTCTGAAAGATGATAGGTCACCATTGTGGTGGCTGAAAAAAATCTAATTGGCTGTCCGGCGGCGCAGTGGATCCTTTTTTCCTCCAGGTCGCAGGTGAAGTGTAGCCGGCATGGCTTATGAAACTGATCCTCTTTATGTGTTCGGCCGGTTTTTGTTCTTTTTTAAGTCATCTACTCTTTGATCACTCGCACATATAATGTAAAATCATTGGCTTCTCCAACCAGGAGAGTACAAATCATTATCAATGTTATCAGCAGTAACCAAATGATCTAGACTTTAATATTAATCTAGTCTCACTGAGAATAAAGTTAAATGTAGCCCAGCGAACTGATGAAAAGCTGATTTACAAAAAAATTTACATAATTCACTTAAATTCATTTATTTCTACCAGACTTTTTTCTTTAATAACATTTTGTAGAAACATTTTCTGTGCTACATTTTATTTTGAAAAACCCCAGCTGAACACACAGGTTATGGAGATTATTAACATTATATTTTATTTATGTAGCGAAAGTTCACTAACTAATCTCTTCCTAAAGAAGCAGCATCTCTTATTATAATTATGGTAGAGCCATTAGGTATTCATGTGCTTGCTCTACATCTTCACGGCTCTCCACCATCATCCACCCGCCAACCCTGAAACAATCAAACACATCTTTGTTCACTTCAGCAACATCAGAGGTGTTTCTGCTGGTCTTTAAAAAGTCTTATAGAGGATATGCAAAGTCTAAATTATATAAATTCATCAGTGCTAAAATGCTGAATGGTCTCATGCTCTGATCACCTGATCTGATTTGCAGCAGACGTCACAGTTGCTTAATATATATATAAAATGCTACGATCTAGAAATCTAGCTCATTTCCATCTCTGTGGTTATTTTCCTAGGCCCTACTAGAGTAGCTTTGCATTTTTCCTGCATCATAATAAACCCTATTTATCTTATACTAAGCCTGGGTGGTCCTTCCATTCACCCTTAGTCTTTTAAACTTGTCTTCTTTTTTGCTGCAGTTCACAAACAAGGTTAGAACAGCAGCGTGCAGGGCAGTCTGAAGCTTTTGGCTTTTCTTAAACATGCTGTGTTTGATATGAGCATCCACTACTCTAATAATACACATAGTACATGAGAAAAAACAAAGAGAAGCAGAGTAGTTCTCTATACTTCGCCTGCAGTCCGGAGGAAGAGCATTTTATCCCTTCAATTCAGAATTAAAAGAGGATGAAAAGCTCCGTGTTCACTGATTTCACACTGTGTTAATGAATAAAGCTGTTTAAGGGCAGCAGAGATCTTTACTGACATGACAGCCCTTTAAATTGTTAACCAGCTAACAGTATAAGACCAAAAGGTCATCGCTGATACAGACACCTTATCCACTATATGATATCATCCTTTTCGTGAGCCCAAAATAAATGAGGGCTAACGTGTTTAAGTCAGAGTTCTGTGCAAATTATATGAAGGACCCACGTAAGAATGACTGGTATGTGATGTCATGCGTTGCAGCTTATCACGAGGATGAGGAGGTAGCACTTCTGACGACAGACGAGCGGCTCCAGTTACCCGGCGGCTCAGATTTTCCTAACGTGTTTGCCCATCAAATATTACAATGTGTGTTGGAGTGCAGGCCAAAGAAAGCCCTGAGAGAGCCGCCTCTCAGAGTTAAGAGGGATAACGAGCCCTGAGCCCATGTGAAAAATAAACAGAGGTGCTGCAGGGCCCCAACACCAGTTCGAGTTACCTTTCTCTGCTGAAACAGTTACGCTCCACAGTCTGGGCCCCGGGCCCGATCACCTTACCTGCTGCTGCCACGTTAAATAGAGCCATCCAAATATCCTGCCCCAAGATGGCCAATAATTACTTATTCATTGGCAGGTGGGGGGAGGAGGGGTGGGCTGGAGCAGTGCAGAAGGGCTGGCTGATGAATAGAGGCCCTTGTGAAAAGCTGCAGCAGGAAACAGCTGACACAAGAGTATCCTTTTACGCGGCTGCCTCCTGAGATGCCAGGACAACAAGGCTTCAAGCCTGGCCCCACAGCCCAGAGCAGACACCCCCTAGAAAGGAATGCAGATAACTGGCAAAAAGGGCAAGAGGGGCACCAACCCTGCTCAGCAATAACAGCATAGTCCTGAACATGGTACTCGTCTGAATCTGGAGCGGCTCCGTTGGTGTTACTCTGTGTGTGCCGCTACCTGCGGGAATACCCTTATGCTCATCAATGCTCTTACTAACATTGCATTTATAGGTACACTGCATGGCACAGACGTACTTTCAGCTGCTTTGCTATACTAAGCCTGCAGGGCACACCTACTCTGCCAGGTGTAAGCGCACGCAGCAGCGAGAGCTCTGGAACTGACAGAACAGAGGTCAGCAGAGTTACCGAACACCTCCGAATATTCACAGGTAGGCTACTGTTGCTCTGCTCCCTGCCAACACCTGAGAGATGGAAATCTCACACTCCGGGGGGCCAGTCAGAGGGCACACAGGGGCTGCAGGCAGTTGATCACTGAGGTATCACTGGCGCCTCTCACTGGACGCCAATTTGCTCCTCATTCCACAGCTTTCGAGAGGCCTGGAATTCATTCCAGTAAGGGTGGTCTTCAATAGCAAATAACTCTGAAGACATGACACCCAACACCCCCGCCTCCCGATATGGCCACACCGTGCAGGTAGGGGCCCTGGCAAATACCTGCCCTCCAAAGCACCTGTTTATCCCTCGGGCGCAGTAACCAGCGGGTGAACCCCATTCAATATTTATCCCCGTGGCTTTCACAGATCAGCAGCCCAGGCGAGGCAAACCCTCTTAATTAAAACTGGAGCTTGCTTCAAAGGGCCCCATTCAGGCCGTCAGTCAGCGCTCACGGGACAAAAGAGCCCAGGTCATGTAGCCGCAGGGAAACCAGAGAAGGACGCACTTCTTCGTCTTCACTTTCCCTCCTCCTCTTTTTCCACCTCCCACCATCTGATCCCAGCCACACACCTGCGGCAGGTTACGATGAAGTTGTGAGAGTGTAACCACCTCTGCAAGCTGTGCTGCAGCATCCTAAAGCCAAGCACGTCTCAATCATTATGAGCAACTTGGTAGTCTCCGGTGTCCAGAGAGAACCTCCAGATATCCACTATTGATCACTTTTGTTTTTGCCCGTCCCGTTCAGAACTATTGTCTGAAGGCCAAGAAAAATGCCCAACAGATTTGTTTTCCCAAGTGGATCATTATGGCTTTGCCATACTGGTCCACCTGATTCATCTTTATTATTTATTTATTTATTTTTAACTTTTAAGTTATTACAATCTGAACAGACATGACCGAGAGATGGGAAAGGGAAAGACGTAGACAAGAGAAGGTCAAGAAGAGGAGAGGGAAAGAAAAACAGAGTGGAAGAGGGACAGAGAGAAAAGACGGGAAAAATCCACTGCTGGAAAAAAGAAGAAGAAAACAAACAAAAAAGAGAACAACACGGTAGGAAAACCACAGCAATAAGCAAGATAAGCATAAGTATAGAAGCAGAAGCCAAGCAATATAGTGTGTCTGTGAACACCTGTGTGCGTGAGCGCGCTTGTACTCAAAAGGTTTCTACATGTAACGATCTAAAAGTAGGTGTGGGGAGCCACAGCCCTGCCAGTGGACATGAAGCAGGCACGGAGGAGATCACTAACGGTGTCGTGAGACCTTTGAGAACACGCTGTGACTGGTTCTGCTTCACACAGGACAGCGAGTAAAACTTCTCATTTGCAGGAGACGTCATAACTGCCGACTCATTATAAATGCTCTGCATGGAGAAACTTGTTTTATCTTATTCTTCCAAAAATTCAACACATTTCGAATATTCTCAGTAGAAGCAGCTAAAAGAAGCAATCGGTTTATTAATCAAAGTAAATTAATCAGCTACTATTTTAATAATCGTCTCAAAACTGTTTGGTTTTTTTTGCATCTTTTGCAACACAGTAGCTTGTTACATTTTTTACTAATATGACTTCACATACAGTAAAACTCTCCAAAATATATACCAACAAATATGACACAGGAGTGATGGTGTTACTAGTTATTAAACTTCTGTTAAGAACAGGTTGTTTCCCTTTTCAGCAGTTTGAACTGAAAGTTGGCAGTCTGACATGACAACACTGATTTCCCTCATATTGTAAAAGACTTTTACAGACTCAACAACATGAAGGTAAACTAACAACGACAGCCTGTAATATTAATTATTCAGTCTGTTTATCCTTAATAGACCAAAGAAATAATACTACATAATGCTAAATACTACTGTTTCCTAGAGGGGTGTCACCATAACAATAACTAGCATCCAAAATATAGACGTCATGTCAACAACCCACCTATGCTAACGCTGTAAATTCTAATTTTGTGAAGTCATTCGATTTAGACTCTGTGCCCAGCACCACGCACTTCCATTTTCATGTTAACAGAAAAGACAAATACAACTAGATTTCTGATGAATTTGACTCGTGACTTTTTTGCCATTACTTTGTTGTTTTGTAATGTTTCAGTAGTACTGTATAGATATTACAACAAGTGTTTGGCCCATTTTAGTCTCTGTTATAAGACCCTGGTTTATAAAACGTTACATAAAAGGATCAGCGTAGTCTTGTATGCACATGGATTCCTTACTCAGCTTTTCTGATAACTGGATTGCTGCAAAACTGTTCAGACAAGCTCAATAGGTTATGTGTGATACTATCTATATATTACATTCCATAATACTGACATATTTTTTTTCATTAATTAATTATGTTAGAGTCATTTTGTAGGGCTGACAGCTGATTATTAACTTTATGTTTTTGAAAACAGGATGGTCCCCTGTTTATCCACATTAGACATTTAATATGTTCAAATTCCTTTTTTTTTTGACACAAAAAGTTGATGGTACTCATTTTCCTTGCTCATGATTTCAATTCTTTTAAAGCCATTTGAAATAAAAACACATTTGGTTTTATGGTGAAAGGCATGAAAACAGCAGTGAAAAGTACAGTACACGGTTACATTTTCAGTTAGGCCGAAACAAGTTTGAGCCTCTGACCACAGTCTCTATCAATCTGGTGGAGTATACTGCCACCCAGTGGTGGTGTTGATTATCTGAAAACCTCTAATATGATCGAAGCGAGAACAATACTAAAAATCCACCATAAGAGGGTGAGCCAGTGGCACCGTGTAGCAAACCTTTAAAGCACAACTAACACCAGTGTCACGATGTCTCTGTGCCGTTTATGTGTCAGGAAACAGTGAGCCAGCACACAGGCTGGATCTGTCTCACATACAGCGTTTTCACAAAGCCTCTGCACTCCAACAGAACATCTCAACTATCACGCTCTGGTACGGTTGTCACGATACGGGAATTTCAAACTCGATACAGAGGAAAACACTCAATACCACAGGGAAGATCGTGACCCCATCCTGGAACAACAAAAGTAATGGTGAAGAAGTCATATCCTGACTTGTTAACCTGTTAATTTTCAACAGATTTTCTAAACTCACTAACAACTAATGTTAGATTTAACAAAATAGGTATTTGAGATCAAGCTTGGGGGTTTTATTGATTTACAAATTGTTTAAATCATTTCATTACACATGGTGAAGGTAATTACTGTTTAAGTTACTGTAGAATTCAAAAGAAGAGCATTCATGACATTTGGATGAAGACCGGTATTAGTTAAGCTAAATAAAGAAGATATAATAAGCAGAGCGCTCACTGACAGACTGCAGCGATCACTGGCTGCATTGTAAAAATGACCTCACAGGTGGCTACAACAAAATAGGAAACACACTTTAATAAATGAATGTAAATGTTTATCATACTGTCTACATCTGCCTGCAACCTCTCTGCCATCCACCAGTCCCACTGCTCAGTCTGCAGCTCTTTACGTCCTCAGCTCTGCTCTTCTTCATTTGCTCTGATTGGTTCTCCACACTTTGAACTCTCTGCTCTGATCAGCTTCACTTCCCCTGCTGCTCTGCACAGCCAGCAACCCTCTGCTTCTCCACGTGTCCGTGATCCGCTCTGTCACAGCTCAATATTCCATCTGCGCGTCGTGCAGTTTGCAATAATTATTAATCTTTTACCTGACTAAAGACTGTTAGTGGCTATGTTAATAATAACAGATGGCTAATGTGGCTGTCGGGTGATTGCTAATAGTTAAACGGCTAACCTTAACCCGTGTGCTGGTCAGGTTACCATTGATGATAACTGTTTAATATTTTAATGTGATTGAAATGGGAGCTGATCTCTGAAATTCCTCCTAAGGAGGTGTTCAGTGTTATGAACTTTAACTACTTCAGCTATTAGTGAGGAGAGGAACTGTGTGCCTGTCTGGATCGTACTCACGCAGGAAGTAGAGGAACAACCGGGAGCTTGGTGTTTCGTCTCGGCATTCCAACTCTGAGGTCCCGCTGACTGATTTTCCAGCTCCGGCTCATCATCTGTGAACACGACTCCCTTCTCCAGTCGCTGCCTTTTACGGCTCTGAGAAGCAAACACAGAAACGTGACTTTACTGATCTGTGCATTTCTTATTCTAATGAAACCAGCACAGAAGCTGGTAATTTGTTCATCATCAGACGAACACAACTGCATATGATCACTGTTTAAATGTAATACAGAGTAAATCTGGTGTTAATGAACAACAGGCATCGGTGCCTACCGTGTTCTCTGCAGCGCGAATGCGTTTCCTGTCTTGCTGGAAGTCATCATCTTTCACACAGTCGGAGCTGAGAGATGCCTGGAACTTCTCTGACAGTCGAGAGGCTAGAGACTGTTTTCTTCTTTCTTCTTCTGGGAGAAGCACTAAAACACAGAAACAATACATGCAAATGAATGTTTTATATACAGTTAGTAAGATAATCTTCTACACCGGTTTAATAAAATGCTTTAATCTGGAAGTGTCACATGCCTCTGCGATGAGTCCTTTAACAACTGTGCTGTTGTTGGGAGGCACCTGTTGCTCCAAAACACTGTGGCAGTTTTCTTGTTGTAATTATTTTCTTTGACTGGTGTTGGTTTTTAAGAGCTTAAATAATTTAACTAAATTAAATTGATGTAATTCGGAAAGACGCACGCCAATCTCCTGGTTAAAAATGTCTGAATTTCCTTTAAGCCCGACATAAGGATTCTAAAGAATGTATTACTTTATAACTGAGCTAATGAGGATACATAGTGTCGACTGACTATATAACAAAAACATTGAAACTGTGAGTCATTGTCATTGCTAATTCCAAAGTGAAAGTTATGCCAAGGTTAGCTGGTCGTCCTTGTAGTTTTTCTCTGTATATGTTCTGCTGCTGCATTTCCAGATGACTTCATATAAAAACTAAAGTTAAGTGACAAATCTGGACTAATGGTCCTGGGGTGGGTTTTGAGTATCGATTTTCCGATTAAAATCGATTCTAGCTTGAAAAAATGTGATATCAATTCATTAAAATCCTGAATCGATTTTTAAATATACATTTATTTTGCCTGAAACGCCAGAATCTCAGGTTAAACCTCACAAAATTTCGACAACCACCAAACAGCTAAAATGAGAGCAAGCACACGGATTCTGCACAAAGACAAACACAAAGCGCGGACCCGCCGACACATCAGAATCAGTGAGATGTCGGCTTTCCCGACGGCGTGTCCGACCGTGGACGTGCCGTCGGGGCTGAAACACAGCTAAGCGTTATGCGAAATTGCAAAACGCTTAGCTGTGTTTGTAATAAAATAACTTTGCTCTGCTTCACTTCAGCAGCATCAGGTAATGTTTATATGTTGATTCATGGTTTTCTTCAGTTTTTCGTTCTACTGCACAATATTTTTAAGGTTATCTGCTATAAAAGCCAGGCCAGAAAAATCTCCTTCATGTTTTTCTGTGTTTTATCCTCAGTTACTTTGACACAAAGGCATCTGCTGTGATGCTTAAACTTCTGATGAAGTCTCACAAGTGTCAGCTTTCTTTTTATAGATATAAAAATATGGATATGCGCTGATAAATGCTCAGAATTACAATATTTCTGACTGTCTGAGGCAAAATTTCCCCGATTCAAATCAAATCAAATCGTGGATCGAATCGAATCGATTCTAGAAATCAGTGGCGATACCAAGCCCTAAATGGCAGTAAGTGAAAGGGTGATTTAATTAAGGACATGTTCAAATATCAGTCATCCTTGGAACTGTTGTGATTGATTGGATAGTCTGTGCAAGGAGAGACATACCCACTCTCACTCCTATTTATTTATTTTGCCCACAGAAATAACATTACTAATGCCAGGATTTCAAATTTGCTCGTCTGAATTTCTACTCGAATGCCCCTTAAAGACGGACTTTAAGTCAGAGCAGCCCAACCAGCCCCAATTTAACAATCAAAGATAGTGGCAGTGGACATAAACACTAATAAAACTGTGAACCGTACCTGTGCCGACACAAATAAGCCATACACAGAGCACTGACCGGGTTCTGCAACATTTTTAAGGACAAAAAACAAACACTGCACTGTGTAACATAAAACTACAGGTGATCAACAGCTAACTACGAGATAATCAAGTGACTAGTGGCTGCAGGTAACATTGTAACAACAGTAGTACAGGTTCAGGTACTGTATGTTTCACAACTAAAACCCAGGTCTACTTACTGGGTTCTTGTGTTGAAGTCGACGGCTGAGCCGTGTCTTTAGAGGGTGACACAGTGAGGTCCACAACAGCATGTTTGTCTGCTGCTGTTGCCTTGTTCCTGCTGGATTTGCTGTGACACCCACACTTGCAAGAGGTGGGGGAGTCGGACTTCTGGCTCTTGTCAGGACCGGTGCTTCCTCCTTCCTGCAGTTTGGCTATAATCCGATAGTGAAAGAGAGAGAACTGTCAGTAACATTGACCCTGAGTGGCTATTAGTTTTTTGGGTATAAGAAAAAAGGAAATTATACTTACAAGAAAACAGTAAGAACAAAAGAAATGAGTCAGTGGTTAAACTAGTCTTAATTTACCCATTTTGCTCAATATTTTTATCACATGAATCATAATTTAAAATAATCCGTACTGATCTTAATCCATTGTTTGAAATAAGTCATTTTAGCTCCCTCATCATTACCTTTAATCTAATATTGTTTTAATAGGCTGCCAATCATAAACAAGAGGTATAAACACTAAATAGGCGGGGCTTCTATACTCACAGCCAGAGCTATGAGCTGCTCTGGCACCATAAAGAGTTAAGAGCAGAAAAACTTTAAGACCTGGTTTTGGACTCACAGGGATTCTTCGTCCATACGCTAAGCTAACTGTCTGAAACAGTTTTATGAGTATCCACTGGAGCAGTTTAAATATGACAGAAAAAGCAAAATAGGGCCACATTATTTTCATTGTATAGATAAAGTACAAGTATATCATCCAACTTGAATTTTACATGTACATGCACTCAGTCATACCGGGCTTACCAAACTGTGCATGCTGCCAACCCAGAGCTGAACAAAGCAACGCCAAGCTCTTTCCACTTCCAGTTGGAGACTCTAGTAAACAGTACTGCCCTGTGTTCAAACCTCGTACAATCTACAAAACAACAGAGAAGAGCTAAGTTAAAACATACAAAGCTGAAGTGAAAAACAATGAAATGTCCACTACAGCCACGGTTTATGCTCCACATTATGATCTTCAGGGTGTTTTTTTGTTTTGTTTTTTTAACCAGTTATCACGTTCCCTGCGAGCTAATGTGAATCTGAGATTAGGATCTTGGAGGACTGTACAGGAGTATGTCTAGGATGGGTGAAAACCTCCCTTCGCCTATCTCAAGGGAAACATGTTATTAAGCTTGCAGGTGTAGCAGTCTGTTTGCTTTGTGCAAAGGGTACATGTGACTGTGCAACCATACCAAACTTTATGAAGAACCTAACTTACATTTTCAAAATGCAAATACATACATAAGTCAGACAAAGGAACAGTTAGTTTTGCAGGATCATAGTAGAAACTATGCTATGATTGCATGTTGTGTATTTAGCTTATAATAAAGTGGCTTTCCTGTAAAAATTGTTTTGATATCCAAACTTAAAAGAAATCAAGAATAAAAAACACATTACTAAATAATAACTTTTTTTTGGTAAAATATTTTAATAATGTAGTGAAGCAGTGCATCAAGAGGTGAGGGTCATTTAATCAACATTAAGTGTGGTTTTGAGTTTTTTCATGACCAGAGACATTAAAAGAAAGACACGTGTAGCCTGGGACTGTCACTGCACAAGCAAGCACAGATGGATGCGACTCACTAAATTCATCATAGCCAGCTGGGATGGGTAAGCCTTGCAGGGGAAGTGGATCTTCACCCCTCCAATGGTGTACTCCACTGGTGATGAAGTCATGTTCGCCTGTCCCGACAAAAGTTCAGAGTAACACGAGTTAGGTGTGTAAGGTACAGTAACACACAACTAACGCACTATGAAGCATCTACCAAAAGCTAAACAGCCTGCAGTAGTTACACTATTTCTTCTGTCTGAAGATGTCACCCAGATAAGTAAAGCTGGAGGAAGTGATGCGTTAGCTAGAACGTTTTTGCTCGAATACCAAGCAAGAGCTAATATAACGAGTTCCACCATTACTGTACTACAACACTACTAGAGTATCCCATGGTTAAACTGGTCACGGCTGTCACTAAAGACATACATTTGCATATATGTAAACAAAACAGCAAAATATACAGCTGTTTACATTTACTTTACTTACTGTGATTCTTCCCGCTCTCACAAATCACGCGAAGGATCCGGACAGGAAGTCAGCTACATTGCACATTAAAACTTCACGCGAAAGCTTTCAAAATAAAACTGGTATTGTAAAAGATCACGAAACATGTTGTACGTTAAAGGCCCATTTGCTCTATATTCTTTTGACATGTTAACTTATACAATTCTCAAAAGCTAGGCAACGTTAAAAATACGTGTACAATAGTGTATACAATAATGTAAATTCATCCCGCTATTTTACGCTTTTATTATGAATAGTTAGCGCTGACCAGTGACTGCAACTTATGTGGCTACAAAACACCGGAAATTACGTTAGTAAACATTAGCGCCGTTTACTGGAGAGTCACGTTGTTATTCCCGGAAGCTTAGCGGGCAATTGGAAAAAGTGAAAGTAGGCCGACGGTGCTTTATTTCAGTAGTGATCAATTAATGCATTGATCTGCAATAATTTGTACACCAGAGTGGAGTACATGTAGTTACATCTATGTATATCTAACTATTATATAATATTCAATAATCAGTGATAGCTTCTTGACATATTTAAGCTTTCGTTACCACATTTCTTTTACCATATTTACCTTATTTATTATTTTTTTAAACATTGTATGCTAACCAGCAGCAGTCACAACTTAATATTTATTGTTGTCATTTTGATTGAATAGAATCAATTTGGCTAATATTTCACTCGATAATGTTTCCATGTTTTTAAGAGGGTTTTTCTCTTACAAAGTAGCATTAGGGCCCCATTAATAAATATAGGTATAAATGATCATTTTGAGAATACAGTCGAAATTTCAATACTAAGGTTGAAATACTATTTTGAGATAAAAGCTGAAAAATATTTTCAGAGTAAAGTCCAAATAATAGTTTCAGAATAAAATTCAAATGTGGAAATTAAAGCCTTCTACAAAAAGCCTTGTGTAGATGAGATGGTGAAATTGTACTTCATAATCGGTTTTAGTCAAAGGAAATGATTTCTCTTTTAGCACATCAACACAGTGTGGTGATAAATATAATGACATTGAAGAGGTGGTGCAGAAAGTTGGAACTGTTCAGAAGGACAAACCACAAAAACCTGGAAGAGTTGGAGAGATTTGTACAAAATGAAATGGCTGACAATGGGCAGATGCAAGGACACTGATGGTTACACCCTTGTACAAAAACAGAGGATGTGTGTTGAACCACAAACTCATCTACACAATGCATTTTAAACAAGGTATAGGAGCCGTGAAGGTTGTTTGGCTTGAAGCAACAACTCAAAATAGTATTTCGAGTTTAACCTTTTTTCTGAATGTGATGATATGGTTTTGATGTGTGTTTGGGATTTTTATCTTGTTGGAACACCTAATTGTGTCCAAGTTTCAACTGTCTTATTTGAGGTGAAGTTGAAGAATTTAAAGTATTTTTCTTCATTATTCTGTCCATGGTGTGCAATGTACCACTGGCAGCAAGATAGCCCCAGAGCATGACACCACCAATACTATGCTTGACAGTTGGTACAGTTGCAGTACAGTTGTTAAAACCTAACATATCTCTTATTGTGCAAATGTCCGCTTCCCACATGCACGATTGATTTTGGAACAAGACAACATCTCGTGATCAGCAATGTCTTAGTCCATAGCGACGTAAAACTCCACTGTGGATAGCAATGCTGGTTTTCCAGTAGTTTCCAGTTCTTGACATGTTTGAGCTTTCGTGGTTCCTGGGTTGCTTCTGCACATCCTAACCAGTTTCCTGTCGTCTGAGGGTGACAGACTGGGTCTACTTCTCAACATTGACAAACTGGTGACACATCCAGTTTTACTGAGGTACAACTGAACTAATGATGTTGGGCTCTGAAATATACACTTCTCTATCTTCTCTTTTACCTTTACCTTGTTGGTCAAAGTGCTGTCAAACAAATCCTTTTTATGATGGGAAAAAGAAACTACCAGTTATAGTCAGTCATGATCACTGAGAAGTTAGCAGGCTTTGGCCTTGTTACGTTGAAATTTTACAACCTGCAGCACTATTTATCAAACGATAAACTGAGTCTATGTATATATTCTAGTCAACAGATGAGGACAGAGTTCTTAGCCTGACTATGAACATATTAAATCTTTGTTATTTCCCTTGTCGTCCGTTAAACAGAGCAAAGAATTTTTACCACAGCTTTTCCAAACATTTTAGTTTTATTTTGGATGCTTACATTATTTTACTTTGCACACAGAAACAAAATAATTTCACAAAAACAAAAAAGACCAAGGTCAAACTTATTAGCCCCCCTTATGCTAACGAGCAGTTGTGTATCTTTTTTTTGCGGGACAACAGTCTGCAGTGGTTTGCTATTTTTTTCAACAAGTCTCACACAAGCCTCCTGAACAATCCCACCCCATTCTTCTTTGGTCAGTCTCTCACGCTTCATGGTCACCCACAGACTTTGGACTGTCTCTAGTTTGCTTCTGGTGCAGCTAATTAGCAGTCAAAAACAAGGAAAACGACAATAACATACTGAAGAACATACTGAACATGTTCTGGGGATACTCTCTACCACTTCATCTATCTCACTCCAGAATTTTAAGGAGCTTGAATAGAAAAGCGACTGGACTCCCTTGAGTTTCCTGAAGACGCCTTGAAGACTCGAGAAAGTCTTTTCTATTCAATCTCCTTAGATTACCATGACCCAGATGACTGAGAACCTACACAGCCTTACTCCAGAATTCCTCTTTCTCTTCTGACGTTCAACCAGTGGGACATATGCAATGGCAAATGTTTTTTTGTTTGTTTGCAAAACCGTTCAGATTGCATAATGATTTTTTTAATTACTAAATATTTGCAAAGCATTGTAATTAAGTTACTTCAGAGAATTTTTTTTATTTAAATAGGTTCATTTCCAGATAAGTGTTTTTCACATTTACATTGTACACATGCACTTGGTGTTAGCACAGCTATCCGAATCAGGGAGGTGAGTACTTAGATTAATAAGCAAACAAAAAGAGGAACAGAATTCTCAAATATATATAAAAAAATCATAATCGAGGAATTCCAAGCCAAGCAACAGACTGCATTTACAGAGTATGTCAAACATGAATCATCACTGTATGATTTAAATAACCCACAATGCTACAAATTCCTGTTAGAAATTAGAAATTGCACTTAGCTCAGTGGAAACACATCACGTAACAAAGACAGAAGTTTTTCTTTCCTGTGTAATGGTCGTTATTCTCTCGCAGGAAAAATGTGAATCATACAGGGCTCTGTCATGTTTTCCTAACTATACTAAGCTCAGTGAGTGATCTATTCTAAAAGGATTTTATTATTTGACATCCTCCATTTCAGACTAGCTGCATTGTTTGTTAAAAACAACTCACTCCTAGAGACAATGAACGTCACCATAATAGTGCAAAACAGTTCTCTTAAAGTCCATCCATGCAGAGTGTATTTAATCACAGATGAGCCTTGTGCATACATTGGTAACTATACAACTTGTGCTGCAGCATGGCGGGACAACAGCTCGTAGAAAGGAGAGTATTAAAGAAACAGGTGGTGCAGGTGGTGGTGTTGTGTTGCAACTGAGATAAAACGAAGTGGCAGGATGAACTGGGGAAGCATGACAGTTTCTTCTCTGCAGGGGAAGGTTCATGCACAGTGAAAGGCTGGCAGCATGAAATAGCTCAATAAATGTTACTTGTAAACATTGTTTGCAGTGCCTCACAATTGAAGAAGATTTCCTTTAGGGCCACCAGGGTGTTCACACAGAGAGAAGTTCACTATTATAGAGACATGTACAGAAGCAAAGGGCTGCCAAAAAGCTTTTTCTGAGAACTTATACCAGGTGTACGGAGCAGGCTCAGGGAAGTGAAGACACCAAACAACTGTAATGCTTCACAACAAACTACAACATTAAAAACATAATCGAGGGGACGGACCTATCCCTTAAGATGCACTGTGCAATTAACAAGTTCAACTATTAGAAACCTCACAGGGTGGGTGGGGGGTGCATTATGGCAAATGAGAAAACATGATACTTGCAAACATTACATGTATTTATATAGCAACACACACAACGTAGTAGCTTACTGGTTTGTGATGGTAGCAGCACCTTCAGTTTATATTCAAGACAAGTCTCCAGTGATTAAATAAACTGATAATAATACATAAATATGTTTAACACAGGGTGTGCACACACTTTTGTTGACAGAGTGATGAGTTGGAGAAGAAAGAAAAGGTGAAGCACATCTAAAAGGAATATTACTCTAAGATCATCATACAATAAAAGAAAGTAGAAAAATATATATATTTGTTCTAAATGAACAGTTCAACTTACTTTTCAATACTTGCTATAAAATGCATAAGATTTTACACCAGCAACATTATTTAATGCTTACAATTGTTACTAGAAACTGAGGTGACATAAGACACATTTCATCAGCATTTCAGGAAGGAATTTAAAAACAAAGACACAAAATTCATCCAAAACAAACTTTTTATAAGTGTCGACTGTTTGAGTGGTGAACAGTGAGTCTTTCCTCTGTAGGACAGTTGCTTAGAGTTGTAACAATATGCAGGAGGAAGCTGCAAATTTATGGAACAGAAGCACCACTGCAAATGACGGTGACAGTGGGAGGGAGCAGGTGTGTGTGTGTTTTAGCACACACATACTGTGGTACTTTTATGCTGCTGGAGAATGGAGGAGACATTATTGGAGTCTTTCTGTTTCTTCTCTGCGTTGTGTTGCACCAGTGGCGGTCTTTCGGCAGTCCTGCGCCGGGCTTTCTTTGCCAGCAGGCCTGATGGGCTTGATGACACGTCAATAGTTCTTTTTCTGGTGGGTGTCCTGCTGCCAGCTGTCCTGTCCGTTGCACTGGACAGGGCGGGCAGCTCGGGGCTGCCGTTTGAACACAGCGGAGTCAGAGCAAAGGGGTCAGATAGATCCATGTGATAAAAGCTGTTGCTTCCCGATAGCCCATCTCGTCGCTCCAACGCAGAGAAGAGCTCACATGTGGCCGCGGGAGAGTCCTCCTCTGGAAGTCGCTGCAGAAGAAGACAATGGAATAACAGTCAAGTCCAGCACTTATATGTGGATACCACACCTTAAACCAGGGATCTATTGTGCCTCACCTGAACAAGAGGAGTGTCTGCGCGAGATATGGAGGTGGGGGGACACTGAGACACCTTGGCTAGGTCTAGCAGCACTTCCTCATGGTGCAGGATATCCTGGCAGGTCCCAGGCTCTTGCAGGGCAATTACTATGGCGCTTGTATTGTCTGCACGCAACATCCGCTGGCGCCACCGCAGCAAAGCATGACTGACCAGCTGCCTGGCACTCGAGACCCCACATGGTGCCTGCAGCAGTAAATGCTGTTAGTACACCAACTAACACGGCTGATATGAGGTGGACATTACTTTTTACTTATGGGCTATAAGAGACATCAACCCACACATGCAGGAACAGGGCAACCATCTATACTGATAGCAGCTAAAACATAACCACTCACCATTTCCTCGTCATTATTCTGACACATGGAGATGGCCTCTTGAGGAGGAACCATATTCCACAGACCATCGCTGCCCAGGATGATGTAGCGATGTTTTTTAGGGTCAAGAACCACCACGCTAGTGTCAGGCTCTGGAGAAACCACAAACTCTCCACTGTAGAAGTCATAACTCCATAGATCGCCTGTTGCAGAAAAGGAAAACTTTAATGAAGGAACTACAAGCCACACAATGCTGTGTGACTCTGAGTCTAACCATCACTACCCTTTTTTCTTGAACTTAGAAGTAGCCTATTTGAACATAACCTCTACAGGGTGCAGACTTTGTGCCCAATTGCTAGTGAAAATAAAATCATGGTTCTGGTACTCTGTTTTGTATTATTCTAGTCATCCTCACACTGCTTTCCTCACAGGTTCTTCACTGGGATTACAGTAAGTTAATGTTCCTACCTAAAGCTCGAGCTACTGCCAAGAATGGTATCTGGTCGATCACAGTACTACGACGGACTGGACCATTGTGGCTGAGTCTTGGCCTTTTCCACACCACCCGATTCACCCCAGACTTCTTGATCACGCTGTTCATACAAAGAGGAGAAAGAAGCTGCCATTTAGAAGAGTCAGACTACAGCAACAAGAATTACACACAGCTGCCAATCGATTCAATACACCCAACAAAAACATAGTCATGCACATCACATACACACAGCCTTTTAAAGACAGACGTACATTTTTGACCTGCACTAATAGTCCAGTAGTGTGTGGCTTCAAGGCTGGGTTTGAGTATAGCAGGTCCAGTCAGTTATAGTTAAAGGATATTAATCTGGTCAGGTAAGCAGCAGAAGGGACTGTGAATTGGTTTCAGCTGCTTAGGTGTTAATGAAACTAACAACAGGTTCAGTTGAGGGGCAACAATGAGACAACCTCCAAAACAGGAACATTTAAAGCAGCATATTTATCTAGTAATGTCAGAAATAATACAATTCTCTCTTGATCAAAAAAATGGTTGTTACATTCTATCAGCACATTAAAGTTTTACTGAAGAATTATTAAAAATTGGCATAAACTGTAGCAACATTTCTTTAAATTAACAAGCGATGGACTTGGGGGTGGATCCGTAAATTGTTTTGTCTGTTTGTTCAGAGTTTATCTTCAGTTCCTGTCTCCTAATTTCTGTCCCTGTTACATTAAAGTTTAATAATTACATTTAAAAATCAAACATAAAAATTAGGATTTCAGATTCTAACTGAAAAATCTATTTAGGTAAATGACAATGAAAGACAGTATTAAAGATGATATATTTAAAACAAACTTTTATTCAACCTATGATGAAGACAGAGTGGCGCAAGACCGAAAGGATTTTTTTCTTCTGTCCTGTTTTTTTAAGATGAATGTCGTGGTAATCAGTGACACGTGTTCATATTTCTTTGTGCACGGTAATAAAATCGGGACACTGCTTCTTATTTACCCGTTCCCATGGTAATTCGTTGTGTCAGGGCTCTGTTGATGATGGCTTTCTTTCCCTGTTCACGTATGCAATTAACTCAGTGGAATGTTTTCAGCGCTAATCAACACAGTTTTACTTTTTAACTTAGAGGGTTGTTGTTGTTCCTGAAAACATGTTAGGGCCCTAATCAGAAAGCTTAAATATGAAGAAAAGCAGAAACAGTGACAAACACAGTAAATGGTAAATGGACTGGTACTTTTACAGTATTTTTTATATACTAAATGAGCACTCAAAGTGCGTTTTACTAGCCTCACATGCATACGTTCATATATAAGCGCTTTTTTCTATGCTAAGAACCGTTTATAACATTTGTGCACACACTCACACTCTGATGGCTGCATCAGGGGCAAATCAGGGTTCAGTATCTTCCCCAAAGATACTTCAACAAACCTTCTGACTGGTAGATAACCTTTAAATTGGGCAGATTTCTTGTAAACTGTGCTGCAGGTGGACAGCCCTTTTCAATCTGCAGCATGCAGGGTCGGGTCTAAAGGGGGGCATGGGGTGTACTATACTGTATTTCTCTTAAAGCTCAATTAATAGTTATTTGCAGGTTTAGACTTTTAATAACATTTACAAATAACTTATGTTACACTATTATAGATTAAATAAAACAGCAATATATAGAGTAATGAAAATTTGTATTTCCCCCGTTTTGGGGATAGGACAGTAAACATTTACAAGGGATCTATAAAACTATGGGGTCAGTTGGGGGGGTGGGGGTGACAAAATGTTAGACTGGGCCCTGCTTACCTTCCTCCTAGACCTTCAATACGCTCCCTCTCTTTGGGAAGTTCTGGTTTATGGTCCTGTGTGACTTCCACGGCTCTGATGAATGGGACTGAAGGGTCATCCTGGACACCTAGAACCACCGCAGAGTCCCCAACATGGGCCACATACATGCGGTTTCCTCTGAGCACCACTACACTGGCTGTGGTACCTGATGTACTAGGAAGGCCTGTAAGTGTCTTTGGCCATTCAGCTGAAAAGACAGAAGGCAGAAAATGAACACAAGCTTATTGTTTATAAAACATTACTGCACAGTGTTGTGAGGTACACCGAACAGACAGGTAGAACATACTGGCTTCTTACATGTCAATGTCCACTGATCTGTTTTTGTTTACCACGCTAAAAGTGAAGTATGTGACCTCAAGGTCGGTTTTTATTTGTCCAGGAGGTAGTTTTATAAGCAAAGTCACACATGCGCTGTACAAGCACTTTGTGTGTGTACATATAATCTGTGACCAGCTGGAAACAGCTGACAAGCCCGAACATATCCAACCAGACACCTGAACACACTGCCGTGGTCCAAGCGTCATGGCATACACAGACTAAATAGAATCGAGGAGGCGTTACAAAGGGTAATAACTACGTCTCTGTAACGACACACTAGATTGAGGCCAGTGAGACCATAACATTTTGTGGGTTTCCATTATACATTAGATTGTGAACATACTTCTGAAATGTTCGGTGTCTGCTGTGACAGGCTTTGTCTGGCGAATACCGGGCGGCTACAGCTAACTTCGTTAGCTCCGCTAATTCCAATGCTAATTCCACATTTACTTATAACTTGATCTTAATTGAACAAACAAACAAACAGAGCCTGGGCATAATGGCGACGAACTTATTGGGGTATTTGGCAATTACCTAGCTCTCTGGTCGAGATCTTTCTTTTTAAGGCTCTACTGAGCCCGTGGAACATTCTAGTAAATCCGGCTTTCATAGAGCTAGCAATGCGCTACGGTCGGTGAACACTCAGCTGGGTGTAGGCCAGATAATAAAGTCTGGTTTAGAGGTTTGGCGTTAAGTTCACGTTACTTAAACACAGAGTAGCACAAAGTAGTAACAGCTTTTACGTGTCACAGCTTAATAGTTTTAGTAAACTTACGCAGTTTCTTCCACATAGCATGGTGGCATGCTACAAATCCTTTGCGTATGGCAGAGCAGACCTCCCGGTCACAGTCTGACCAGAATCCCCGCTGTTTCTTCATGAACTCCCAAAGATAGTCTCGCGCAAACTGCGCAGCCTCGCGACCCCCGTGACCATCAAAAACGGCGAAGAATGCTACGGAACGGCGGGAACAAGTTGGGGTGTTCGGCTGAACTTGCGGCGTGCTCAGATCTCCCGGTGACGGCGTTTCTACCGATATACCCTCGTCTTCTGTTTGTACGAGTTCACTGGATGCGTTTAAAACCTGCGGGGACTCCAGGGTTTTATCGGCCCGGTCGGGATAAGTGTCCCCAGCCAGAGAATTGAACGTGTAGTCTCTCCGAATGTTCTCCTCTGGGTCACCCGTCGTCGGCTCATTTTCTCCCGGCTCAGGCTCTACTATGACCTCGGTCACATCTTCCATGTATTTCCTGCCTCCTTGATCGGTAAAAACACTCACTCGCATCAGTAATGCGTTTTCCATGGCTCCAAAGTTGAGGCCCGCTCCAATTTTTTTTAATATTGTTAGCATATACAATAGAAAGACAGTACAAATTATCACAGAGCCGCGTCCTGCCTTTGTTTATGTGCGAGTGTAGTAGGCATGCTCGAGCGTGTTGACGTCAGAATTTCCCTTCTTCTTGTACGTAGACGTGGCAAAGCAAGTGCAGCTGTCACCGGAGTGCCGTTGCCCTCTAGAGGTCTTGCTCGGACCCAAACCGCGACTTAAGAGCAGAAATATTGACTTTAATGGGGGGGTCACGTCAATATAAGGTGTTCACCAAAAAGAAACCGCGTTTCCAATCTGCAAGCGTATGAAAAGCGTATGAAACCAAATGAAATCCTAATTCTGTTACTCTTGGTGGTACACATACAATTTTCCAGTTGGTCACAGCAGGTCAGGTCTAGTCTGCAGGCAAGTCAGTAGTGTATTGTAGTGCTGGGGAAAGCAGAGGTTTCCAAACAGACACACTTCTCTACAGTGACACCTACTGGACACTTTTTCTGTCGTCGCCGTGATCCTCAGCAACACAGACCGGTATTGCACATTTCTAAACAAAGTTAAATATTATACCAGACTGTCAGTAATTGTAATCAACTAATATATTGATGCATGCTCAATCATCCAGATAAGAAAGTTCCAAAACGCTGATTCTGTTCATCTGGACGTAGCGTGGGAAAAACGTGTCGTCACTCATCCAACTGTCAGCTGGCTGCAGGTTTCCCCAAATATTATAATCAGTAGTAATGTCCGAATAGTGGGCCGTGAGCTCAGTTTCATGATGATTAATATGCAAATTGTTGTGAGTACCATTCACAGACAGTTGGGGAAGGCACAAGGCACAATAAAATAACTTAAACTACGTATATTGACAAAGGCTGTTATGTTTATTGTGATAACCACATAGATTTTGTTGATTTGCTTTGTACATAGGTTAAGTGTGGGCCTCATTAATGGTTATGGAAATCTGTCTTCTACGGTGAAAGTCTGAATAATTGTAGCTACATGATAGCCCACGTGTGGCCCACTTTGATCATGCATGGGGCGAATCAGTTTGAAGACCTAAGTAACCATTTAATCGCTGCGATAATGTAATGTAAGATAGAAGTGAAATGCCAACAGTCTGTCTCAGTTTTTCTACATGATAAAGAAATGCTGCTGTAGTAAAGAAGGAAGTAAGAAATTAATGTGTAAATTACAGGAAGAGTTCTGGTAATTGTCCTGATTTTTTTTTTTTTTTTTTTTGCTTGTTTTTTAGTGTGAAGTCACTCTAAAAAACACACACATGCATTTCTATAGTTTGTAGTCTGGAAATTAATTGTTTATCTATTACTTATTTACTTAAGTGTAGTTTGAATGGCCGTTGGTAAAGTTTTCAGGAGAAAAGCTGCAAATCTTTGGTGGGCCAATTCTGGCCCCTGTGCCTTAGTTTTGACAACCCTAGAATAGGGTAAAAAAAATTTTTTTAAATATTTATTTATTTTTCCAGTTAATCAGACATTTTTGGTTGGAGTCGGCTTATTTATTTATTTTTAATTAATTAAATTATGAATTTTTTAAAACAAATTTCCTCCCCAGATGTCCCTTCTAATTTTTTAGAAGTGTAATGCTGGCATGTATTTAAAAATCAGCTATTAAGTGTTATTTTTATATTGTTTCTGTTCTACCATTTTCAAATAAATATAGACTTTGATTAATTTGCAAGTTTTTATTGTTAAATGGAAACACACCAAAATGAAAGATGAGTGCCAGCACTTTGACTCTATAGTGTTTGATTTCAAATCCAAATAGAATAAAATTTAAAGCCAAATGGCACACAAATAAGTTTCACTCTGTCACATTTATAAGCACTAAATAAACCCTGTTTAGTCAATATCAGACCTGACAGTAATACTGGCCCTATAGCATGCTCTAAATGTGCAGCAACTATGTAAATTACACAAATGGTAATTAACCTATATGTAAAAGCTACCCAAAATGACAAGGTCACATATGTGGTGAGCTAATGCATTTCACAGTATCAGAACAGTATCTGAAAGCCATAGGAAAAAGGAAAAAATCCAGCAAGACGTGACACAGAACATGAGAGATGCATCTGGCCCTTCAGATGATTCATTTGCTGTTACTAAAGCCTCATCAGAAATGATTTCAGGAGAAGAGTGGCCATTTAGAAGCCATTCTTATAAAAGAGAAAGGTTTGTCTTGTCTTGACTTATAATCTTGGTAGAATTCTAAAAACGATGTTTTAAGATGTTTCAATAGATTGCTGCACCCCTTTAGCATTTTTCTAAAAAAAATATAAAGAAGTGAGAGGTGGCCCATGATTTTTGGACAGAGTAATATCCAAGAAAAAACAAAACTGGAGCTATATTTGTCTTCTTCCCAACTGACCCCACTATAACCAAAAACAAGAAGCATTTTATTCTTTAGAGACATCCTACACCCTCTGAATGGCATTATTTTGGAGAAAGAGTCATACTGAAGCAGTGACAGTGAACCTGAACACACCTCAAAGCTTTGTTGACCAAGCAGTGGTGTCTGTCACCACTGCTTGTCCTTCTTCCGCAGTCATCTGACCTCAGCCCAGTTGAACATATATGGGACACTTGGTTAAATTGTATTTACATAGCACCAAATCACAACAACAGTAGCCTCAAGGTGCTTTATATTGTAGGGTCAAGACACTACAATAATACAGAGAAAACCCCAATAATCATATGACCCCTTATGAGCAAGCATTTTGGTGACAGTGGGAAGGAAAAACTCCCTTAGAACAGGAAGAAACCTCACGAGGAACCAAGCTTGGGGAGGGGCGGTCATCTGCCGATGAGGAGAAGCAGCTGTGGAAGAGAGCCACAGATATATAATAACAAACAACTGAGGAAACATCTGTAATATTACAATATGCTTTTTAGGGCTTAGCCTCACCATACTCAGTTACCTTGTTCATATGCACCAGTGGGGTACATGTAAATGCTCCTTTCATTAAAGGTAAAATATTCTGCATGTTTTACATACGTTCAACATTTCACTCAAAATTTCTGTTAATTTCACAATAAATGAAAACTAGAATCACATTCACCTGTTGTAACAAAGTTTCGAACCCTACGTCAGTGTAGTGCATTTTCATTTCCCCACAGTCAGTACTTCTTATTTCTATTTAGACACATTTTGTAACATATTTCGACATTTCTGGTGCAATGATTGGCTGTCGTTAGAGTTTTTCTAGCCACATTAAATATAAAGGAATTGTAATAAATCTGACACATTGTTTACGAAATCAAAGCGCTGGTCAGGTACATTAACATTAAACAAATAAAGGATTTTTGTTTTCTGTTGCCATTTGTTATGATATGTGTTTGTTATCTGCCAAATAAGGAGCGCGGTTTCTTCACGGAAAGACGAGTGGGTTTGGGGCGATGTGGTTGGTACATTGCTTAAATGGGCAATCGTCGGTAAATTCATCTTTTTACTTTATGTGAAGTGTGACTTTTTACTTGGAGTATAAAGCCTGTTGGTTCAGCATCGACTGCACAATGACGTCATTGCGTCAGCGCCCGTGAGTGTGTGCGTCGGGACGGGGGCACGGAACTGCTGTAGGGTCGACGAGTAGTCGAAGATGAAAGAGAAGGATGGAAATGAAACAGCGGTTTTTTAAATCGAGACACTGACTTGTCTGCAACAATAATATTCGTAGTGTCAATACGGAGCGAATGTTGCATGAGGACTCGCAGAAGAAGGGCTTCAATCGTGGTAAGGTAGTGAATGTAAGGAGAGTAGGGGAGGGCTGTAGCTTCTGGGGCTTTTTTGGAGAGGGAAAACAACATGGCTGCGGTGGAGCTCGAATGGATCCCAGAAACGCTGTACAACACTGCTATCTCGGCTGTGGTGGACAACTACAGCCGGTCAAGAAGGGACATACGGTCCCTCCCAGAAAATATACAGTTCGACGTCTATTATAAGGTAGGATTTAGCAGTAAGGAGACTCTCAATGATGTGACAGCTAACATCCTGTGCGAGTTTCTGTGGTCGGCTGCTAACACTGCTTGCTAACGTTAGCGAAATGTCGGTAACGTTAGACTAGCTATCGAAAATTCCTCCTTAGGAGGTCTGATTTGGCTAACGAACAAGTTATCCAGCTTCAACCGTTCTCGACATTACAGTGTGACAGTGTGTGTGTTGAAGCGAATTATTAAACTGCATCGAGACTGTCGCTAATTACCCAAGTATCCATTTAAATGAACTGGTTCCGTGATGTGTGGTGGTTTTTGTGTTGTCGTGTCCAGGTCTGACCCACTTTGGCTAAAGTGACGTTAGCCGTTCTCACATATAAAGCGCATCGCTTACAACATACGTGTGCTTTTACAAACAATCACCATCAGCTTTCCATAAAGACGGACAGCGATATTAAACCACTGTAACCTTGACAGCGATTCTTTCCTTGTGATACGTGTAGTTGGTTAAGTGTCACACCGAGGTCAGGCGTCACAGACAGAGGAAGGGTTTTAAAAACACGAAGGTCACGAATACAGCATGTTTCACAGTTACTCAATCTTCACCCATCAGATAATTCCAGATGTCCATAAAATGTACACTAGGATCTGATATTTGCTTAATCTACGCGTGCATCTTTAGATTCCTTATTGATGTATACCTGATGTGTAACTCTAATACACTGACGAAAAAAACCTTTAGTCCACCCAGCCATGGTATGCTAACTATTTAGTAATAATGAAAGTAACACCATATGTTAAAACCAATTGCATGAGAAGTGTAAAAATCCTTTGGGGTTAATATTGTAGCCGCAAATATGTGCAAATGTGTTTGGAGATTTTGTTTGTAGTTGCATGTCATTTGGTTCCAGGTTGTAAATATAAAAAATGTAGTGTAACACCAATCTATCAGACTGAGAGGCTTGTCTAAATAACTGATTGTGACTGCAATAACAACAACTTGTCATCATTTCCAGCTGTTGAAGAAAATATTTCAGACTTCTCAGCCATTTCTCTCCCCACCTGCATATTTACAGATTTATTTACACATTAGTAAATCTAGGTACACTTGAGAATGCAATTATAGCCAAAAACCATTTGCAGATTCCTGTAAACACCGCAGTAGGCCTGTAGACAACGGAAGAAAATCATAGTCGACTGAAAACAGTTTTCAGCCAATCGATTGGATGCAGAGATTGAGGGAAATCTGCGCATCATTTTTAGATTAACTAAATAGGCCATAGTGCACTCAGTGTATTCAAGCCTCTCAGCTTTATTAGCCCAAGTAAACAAAGTGAACCTAGTTTGTTTTACAAGTATGACAGACACCAGGTTAGTGTGCTGCTGTCCATATTCATATCATTTCTGATATTGGAACAAAATCGTCAGTGTAAGAAGTATTGTAGAAAAATAGTTACAGGCAAAAATGCCCTTATCTTGGATCGATCTTGATTTTCCTGAGAGACGAGGTTTCACATCCAGCTTGGCATGGTTGTAGTTCATGTTACTGGCAGGTGCTGCAGCCATTGAAGCTGTCACTGGTCGGCCTGTCTTAAAAATATATATATATTTTGACCAAAAATGCTTAAATGTACCATGTTCTGATATGATCACACTCAAAACTTCAAACATTAGACATATAAGCTAATGGGAACATTCTGTGGCAAATTAGCAATCAGAATATGCTGTTGTTAACCTGCAAACTGCAGTTTGCCCCCCCCCCCCCCCCAAAAAAAAGAAGAAAGAAACAGGAAAAAAATAGAGCTTCACGTGCATTAAGACAGGGGGCCAATGGAGCTAAGAACTGGGGCAATTTGGTAACTTTGATCCATGAAGTCCCATCCTTCTGTTAATGTGCGCCTCTCTCCGTGTCTTAAGACACAGACGGAAAAGTAATTAGTTTTAGTCCACGTGTCTTAAGGCTAAGTCGGGAAGAAATTGGGCATTGTGGGTTTCTGTGTGCTCTGATGATTTATAGAGCAGTCACTGGAAATTCAAAACACTGCCTACTGACCAATCAGTGTTTAGGAAAATGGTGTCTATTCCGGGAAGATCCCTTTGGATAGTGAGAGGGTCTGAAGTTTTTTAGTAGTGTCAGTTTGTTTTTCCCTGATGAGCAGTAGTAAGGGGAAATATTCTTTATGAATAAATATTCATATTCTGTGTTCCTTGATTATTATTATTAGGTTTTATTTTCTCATTGGTTGCAGATAATTTTAACATTAAATTATTCTCTAAAAAAAGGCTCCTCTTTGTACTTGTTGACCTTATTATATTACATTTGCAAGCAGTGGTTTGAATTCCGTTTTATTTATTTATTCTGAGTTTTTTCTCTCACACCAACAACACTACAACAGCTGGAAAACAAACTAAAATGGTGCTTTTGCAGTCTTGCTGACCAAAGTGCTTAAACGTTCAGATAAAGAAATGATATGCTGAGTGTGTTAAACTTACTTTGTGCTGCAGGTTCCAGATGGAGTCTTTCTTGAAAAACAAGGGTCAAGGTGACATAAAACTTTCATTAGACACTGTCAGTGGTCCAGTAGTAAGATGTTATGGTATAAAAGCTTATTATAAATTTTCTCTTTTCCAACAGTTTGAATTAAACCTTTAAGCTGTCAGACAGCTTGTCTTCACACTTATGGAAAAGGGGACAAGAGAGCATTTTCAATTGTGTTTGTATTGATTCATTAACATTTAAAAATACATGTTAATTGTCCTAGTGGGCACAAACCAAAGTCATTTTAGAAGCAACATTAAACACAGAAGCTATCTTGAAACGCCGCTGGGCAGTTACTTTAAAACCCATACAGACTTGAATGGGGAGAGAATTATAAGTTTAGGATAGAATAGGCTTTTATTGTCATTGTACATGTACAACAAAGTTTTGGGTGGTCTGCACCATCTGTGCATTTCAGTGGTCACTGTGACATAAACCCAGTAAAAACTATCTTTGTTTTCCCTGAAAGTTTTTCTTCGGCTACAAATGCACATGATTTTGTTACTTTCTTACTCTTTCGTTAACATTTTCTCCTTTTATATAATGACTCTGGTGCAAATCCAGTAAAAGCATGAATAAATATTTTCTGTAAATAAACCAAAAGGGGTTTTTCCTTAGAGCTCAGATGCCCCAGTTCCCAGGAGAAACACACTGACATGAAGTCTGGGGCATGGACTCGATGTGCTCAGTGCCTCCTAACATGATTAGGAAAGCACAATAACACGTGCTGGTTTACCCATTTTGCTGATGTGTTTTTGATACGATTTACTGGAGTTTTGCTCAGTGTGCTCAAAGTCTGCTTTGGACTAATTCATGTGAAAATGCTGCCACGAGTTTAAGTCATTACAATAAATTGAAGGTATAGCTGTAACAAAAGTGACAGTTTTCATCAAACACAAGCTAGCATCTAAAAGCTGAGTGCTGTGGTACTGTTCTGTGTGCACTGTGGAGGTTCATGTCAGTTTCAGCAGTTTGCTGAAACATAGCACATGGTGAATTCACCAGCACTGACACTGATCTGAATTAGTAATACTGGAGAAATTCAGATATTAACCTTCTGATGTTAGGTGACAGGTCTTTTTACCAAACGTGTGCCAAATCATCCTGAGGGCAACATGAACATCTGTGGAGTTCATGCTAGAATTTTAAGCACTGTTCTAGACAATTGTCACTGTGTTTTTACACATACTATGAAATGGTGACACATAAATGGCACACACACCTAATATCATGAAGTTGTCTTGTCCACACTGCACACGTTTTCCTGTTTCTGGTTCCCACTGCCCTCCACAGCTAGGTGACCACACCTGTGTCAGAAAAATCAGCTTCTTCTGAGTAGAGCATTTGACTTAAATTACAAGCACTGAAAGGTTAAAGCTGCACAACCAAAATAACGCCCCAGTACAGCAGTGGCTGCAGTACCAGTTTTCATTAGGTGAGATTTCATGTAAGAACCTTGGAGAGAGACATCTGTGATTAATAGTTTCCGTCACAAACACTACTATGGTGAGCCATTCGTGTCGAGGATTATATGGATTATACTGTCTGTGTCCACAAGTGTACGAGGGTCCATTTAATCTGAGTGGTGTTGATTTTCTTATGAGAAGTGATTGTGATGCTCTGTATGGACATTCCAGGCAGACTGCAAGCAGAGTTGGAGGGTGGGGTGGGGTCCACAGCAGCCCACGTGCATGTCCATAAACAAGCATAATCCTGGCTCAGTATAACAGTTTCCAGCTGAGTGCATTTTGATGACAGGCCAGACATCGGCAATTTTTTTTTTTTTGTTTAAACTCCTGTTCAGCAGACAACATTGGTTGCATCACTTAAAGCAGAGTAAAAATGGTCAGCTTCACTCCTGTAGTTACAGGTTAGACTGTCATTTACCTGCAGCTGAAACATTGGTTCCCCTGCACATTAAGAAATTAGACTTGTTGCCTATAGAGATGACATCTGTTGTATTGTTACTGAATCTCATTTCTCGTCTCACTGTGCTGTGCTCTCAGCTCTACCAGCAGGGTCGACTCTGCCAGCTGGGGGGAGAGTTCTGTGAGCTGGAGGTGTTTGCTAAAGTGCTGCGGGCTTCAGACAAACGGTAAGAACATAATGGGGCTAAACTGTGCCCATCACTCTCCTAAAGGAGTTTCACACATCCACTGCAGTCCTGAGCAGGTTCAGCAGAGTCTGAGATTAACCATAAACTGCAAGTTGATTACCTTTGAGATCAGTTAACTCCGAGTACGTTCACCTTGAGTTTAATGTGTGCGAGTAGGGAAAGAAAGCCACCTTCAATGGAGCTTTGATAGCACAATTCACCATGGCAACACGTTAAATGAAAAGCAGAGCTTCCATCTTAATCCAGTGAACCGAGGAATATTAATATTCCTAACCTTTGGATACCCTTTGGCTACTAAACATAGAGGAAGTATACAAGTATATGTCACTGTACATTGGGATGTTAAACTTTAAATTTAGGAGGGTAGAAAAGAGTCATTTTAATCAGCTCGGGCCACTTTGTCATCAGTACAGATGGTATTCAGTTTGGAGTTTGGTGAATGCTGTCTTTGGTCATCATTCACCAAACTTGCATTTTCATTTGTTCATACTGGAATCCTCTTTCTTTTTTTCTTTTTTTTTTACAGTGGTTGGAACCAGTTTTTACACTGGAACCAACCATATGTTTAGTCGGGTGCCCTTAATGATGTTAAACATGTTTTTAGGTAACCAGAAAAATCTGTTATTAGCTCTTTTTCTTGTCCATTTGAATTTTGAAACTCTTTTGTACACTCTGTTAAATGTAGTGTTAGGCAGACTGATAGGTGTGAAACACTCATTTTGCTGGAACAGAGGGAAAGGAAGCAATGTCCATCAACCAAAACTCTAATATTTTGATTGCTTCCATCATATAATTTCTAACTAGAGAATTTAAGGTCTTGTTTGTAGATCGTTGAAAACATATTTGACACCTATCATCGTAGACACTGTCTCATGTGAATCTTTAGACTGAGGAATGCCCATATATGGAAATGAGATCCCTTCTGTATGACGAGGACATCAACTGCGTACACTGATCTGTTGTTCATTTATTGACGGTCCCTTGTGTGATATTCTTACTGCTAGTTAACTGCGCCAGGTGTTCTGTACAGTAGGGATGGTGCCATGCTGTCCACAGCCATGTCTGATAAGAATCTGTTTACGCTAAAAGCTGCTTGTGGACTGGATTATTTTTTTTTTTCTTTCTTCTTCTTCCTGCAATTTGACTGTTGACCCGATGTCTCCCTTTGACCTCACTGCAGACACCTCCTGCACCACTGTTTCCAGGCCCTGATGGACCACGGTGTGAAAGTGGCCTCAGTTCTGGCAAACTCCTTCAGCCGCCGCTGCTCCTACATCGCCGAGTCTGACGCCCACGTCAAAGAGAAGGCCATCCAGTTTGGCTTTGTGCTGGGTAAATGTCAGGGCTGGGCAGAGGAGGCTTCAGATAAGCACTGTGTGGGATAGAAGTGCCGAGCTGTCCTTATGTTAGGTGGTCGATAAAGGTGATAGCGTACAATATAAACAACATATAATGTGGACCATATGTATTATGATAATACGTTATTATAATAATTGTCATGTAATTGAGAGAATTTAATATTTGATCTCCTACAACCCAGCCAGAGTTCTAGCTCCCACAGATTGTAATCTCTGCCACATTAGTCAGTGAATTCCAGATACTCCCCATCTTAACTCATTATGTGTATAAAGCACACCTGTCTACAGAATCAGTTTCTTCCTTTCCAGTTTCTCCAACAAAGAACAAAAGTCTTCCCACATGACATTAACCCAAAACATACCAACAAGGCAACAAAGGAGTGGGTAAAGAAGAAGCTTGGCATTCCTATATGAAATTTGTGGAGTGAGCTGAAGCCTCACGTTGCCAAGCAACAGCCAGGTTTTAGAGTTTCTGTAAAGAGCAATGGGCGAAAATCCCTACAAGGAACATCTTACTGCCATGTTTCCCAACAAGGGTTTCTCCACCAAAATACTAAATATTTATTTCACTTAGAAACTGATTTGCATGTCATTAACTTTTACATAATGTGTTTTCTGGATTTTGGGTTGATATTCTCTGTGCCTTAAAACTTAGAGACTGCTCATTTCTTTCTAAGTGACCAAACTTCCAGTCAAAGTTTGGTTTTCTTAAGACCCTTGTGCTATGACCAGCAGACACCATAGTTGAGACCGTGTTAGCCAGATGACTGTCATGTTTGTGTTTGTAGGTGGCTTCTTGTCTGATGCGGGCTGGTATGGAGATGCAGAGAAAGTGTTTCTGTCGTGCCTGCAGCTGTGCACGCTCCACAGTGAGCTCCTCCACTGCTACCGGGCTGTGGAATGCTGTGTCAGGTCAGTCTCAAAGAGCTGCTTTCATTCACCAAGGAACTCTGTATCCTATAGTTACAATACCATAATTGTTAGATGTGGCAGATATGATGTTACACAACATGTTTTCTTCCAGAACACTTAGGCGTCTGACAGCACAGCTTGAAATGTTAGTTGTGAATGATAGCCACTGAGTGATTAATATGAAGAGCTGTTATACAGTCTGTCTTTACATTTTTTTATTACTTGATTCTTATCAGATGGAAACAGATAAAACACAGAAACTGTATCTCATAACAGACGGTTAAGCTTTCCTTCTGAGTGGAAATAGCAGCTATCTGTCATGGAGTAACAACACTGTAACTGTTATAAACTAAAAAAGCAACATAGTTAGAAGTACCATGGGCCCATATTTAAGGCCTTGTATATAAATGAATCCTAGCAAATAGTATTAATGAATAAACTGAACACTGTAGATCTAAGAAAAAGCTGCAAAAATGTTTGATACAGATGTTTCTGCAGCATCTTTGGTCCTGACAGGTGTGTTGACCTGGCACAAACATGTAAGCTGTTGTACAGATTTATAGAGAATGCTAGGTAAGATTTCTCGAGGCGTTATTTATGGCATCTTAAATAAGCCTGTGGCATAATAAGCTCTGCTGTCTCTGTAGTGTGTAACTGAGTGGGTGTGATGGGTTGTCCGTGATGGAGAGCAGTTTGTTCAGTGACCGCCTGTCCCTTGCTGCCCAATGACGATTCCAGCCTTGCAGATTAGTTTGTTGATCCTGCTGACATGTCTACCAGCATCCTGAGAAAGTAGAGACTGTTCATCCGCCTGTTGTACACAGCATCACTGTTGGGTTCTCCAGTTCAGTGTCCAGTCATTTAAGTGAACTATGGAAGTCAGTAACCATCTCTTTGTCCTGGGGACGTTCAGGAAGAGGAGATTTTTGTTGGACCATCCCACAAAACGTCTCACCGGCACCTGTACTCTGACTCCTGCCCACCCAACCACTGCAGTGTCGTTAGAGAGCATCTGCATGTGGCACGATTCCCTGTTACACTGGAAATCTACAGTGTAGAAAATCAACAGGACTGTCCTGTGTGGTGCCCCAGTAGTACTAACACCACATTAAAGATGGTGTTCACCATCCGTACAAACTGAGGAATGCAGGAGACTGTAGCATTGGTGACAGCCATCCTGAGCGACTTCTCTCATACATGCACACACACATATGTTGCAAATTGTACAAAACTGAGAACAGTTATTTTCAGTGAAACCGCTGCAGCAGTTTCCTTCCACAGCTTTTGTTGTTTTTAAATTGACAGTTATGCAGTAATACAGCAGATAAGACAGACCAACACAGACTTCTGTCAAGTCTTAACCTGAGACTGTGACTGAGGCGTCCCTGTCTTCTCTCTTCAGGCTGCTTCATGTCCGTAATGGCAACTGCAAGTACCACCTGGGGGAGGAGACCTTCAAGCTTGCTCAGTCTTACATGGACAAACTAGCCAAACATGGCCACCAGGCCAACAAGGCAGCGCTGTACGGCGAGCTCTGTGCCTTGCTCTTTGCCAAAAGCCACTATGACGAGGTGTGTAGGTTTGACCACTGATGGTGCTTTACAGTTTTGATACTGAGACAACTGAAAGTCCTTTCTGTCTGCAATGACCTTGTCTCTCAGGCGTACAGGTGGTGTATAGAGGCTATGAAGGAAATTACTCCAGGGCTGCCTGTCAAAGTAGTGGTTGATGTCCTTCGCCAGGCCTCCAAGGTAACACTCACACATGTATTTATCACTCAGGTCAGTCTTTGTCTGAATTTTTACACTAGTATTCTAGACACATGTGTAAACTGTGGATTGTCTCTTCCCTGCAGGCCTGCGTGGTGAAAAGAGAGTTCAGAAAAGCAGAGCAGCTGATCAAACATGCAGTGTTTCTAGCAAGGTAACCCGCTGGGTGTAATGAAGACTCAACAGGGTACTTTCTAACATCGCAGTGTCTGACTGAAAATATTGTCTTACAGAGAACATTTTGGACACAAGCATCCCAAGTACTCCGACACGCTGCTAGATTATGGATTTTACTTATTAAATGTGGACAACATATGCCAATCGGTTGCTATTTACCAGGTACGTAGAGCGATGTGCTAGAGGAGTATGCTCTTGTTTTCAGTGATTTTATTTAATTAAATCTTGTCTGATGTACTAATCCCAGACAGCTCTGGATATCCGACAATCGGTCTTTGGGGGGAAGAACATCCATGTTGCCACAGCCCATGAAGACCTAGCCTACTCCTCATATGTGCACCAGTACAGCTCTGGGAAATTTGACAATGCTCTGTGAGTGCATCTTCTAAACTCGGCTAATTACATTCCTCATGAGCTGCCTTGTAAATGTAGTCCAACACCAAAACTCAGACTCTGGTATTTGGGTAATGTGTATGCAGCTGCACATATCAAATGTTTAACTGTACACACGGGCAGACGTAAAGATGACTGGAGATGCCTGTTGTTTGTGTAATTAATCATGTGATGCTCCTCGTGTATACAAAGGCTGTGATTCAGCATTGCCTAATGGTGAGACCTTTGATCCACTTTTGGACCGTATGAGCTGCAAAACAACTTTGTTCAATGGAAACACTTGATATTCTTGGAAGTGTTTGTCCCCAATATGTAGAGTTTCCAGCCAAGTCTGAGTTACACGACTGAGTGCTGTGTTTGTCCCTCAGATTCCATGCAGAACGTGCCATAGACATCATAACTCACATTCTGCCTGAGGACCATCTTCTGCTGGCCTCCTCTAAGAGAGTGAAAGGTAAGGCAGGCAAAGTGGAGAGTAGTATTACGCTCGTGTGTGTGACTGGCTGCTTGTAATAAAGTACCTGGAAAGAACAATTTAAAACTGGTTCTTTGCTAAGTTCTCTTTTCGTAGGTCAAACTTTTGTGGTTTGACAGATTAAAAAAACATTCAACAAGTGAGTGAAAAAGCAGCCGATGTCCAAACAGAAACAGTTTGAAAGAGCTTCAGGACGCCTGGAGAATTATTGATTAAGACCACTTTACAGGGAGAGTCTGAATCCTTTGAAACAAGAAATTAGGGATAGCTCAAGACTTTTGCACAGTGCTGTATCTGTTTGAAGCTGTACGTTATGTCTTATAGACTATCCGCGTTTGCTTGTTTTTCCCCAACAGCCCTGATTCTGGAAGAAATTGCCATCGACTGTCACAATAAAGAGACAGAAGAGCGCCTCCTGCAGGAGGCTCACGACCTGCACCTCTCCTCACTGCAGCTGGCCAAGAAGGCTTTCGGAGAGTTCAACGTACAGACAGCCAAACACTATGGCAACCTCGGACGACTCTACCAGTCCATGAGGAAGTTTAAGGTGAGGAGGACATGTGTGGTTTGTAATATTTTACACAATAATTAAGTGTAGTGTAAGAAAAGGTCAACGGCAGAGAACAGGTATTCCATATTCACCTCATCTTGATTAAGAGATGAGTGTTTGTGTGAGAGTGAGTCACACTGTGCTTTTACAAGCACAAACCACTGTTCACCACTCTGATTAGTCTTTGAGCCGATCAGAGTTGCATTGCAGAAGTCCTGCTCTGTGATAAGTAAGAGTGGCAGACTGAATGGTTTTTGCTATTTAAAGCCAGAAATGATGAGATGTGAAATATTCTCATTGCAGTTGGCTGGGATTACACAAATATCAGAGTGGTGCACATTTATAAAGAGTGTGCACCACTCTGAGATGCTGTCTTTGGCCTATAAAAAGGCAGAGTGGAGGTTAAAAGTAATCCTGTAGAAGTTCTAGTCTGTAGCTGAAATGACTTTGGGCAAGTATCTAATATCCTGCTGTTAATGAGAGACTGACTTGGGACTACACCTTATTCCTTTTAGTCCATTGGAAATGGACTGGAAAACAATTTAAGTGTGAAAGGCAAAACGATAAACACCGTAACTTGCTTTCACAGAGTGTAATGTAACAACTTTACTTTGACCCAGTTACAACACTTACAGGCACTGAAACACTTTTTTTTTCCAGTGGAAACGTAGCTGGATGTTTGATTTATTGGAAAAGCCATGGAAACCAAATAAATATTGCCTTTGAGTTTTGTCTTTGTGATTCATATCTCTTTGTCTTGCACATATATTTGTGTAACCAGGAGGCAGAGGAGATGCACATCAAAGCCATCCAGATTAAGGAGCAGCTACTGGGCCACGAGGACTATGAGGTGGCTCTGTCTGTGGGTCACCTGGCCTCCCTCTACAACTATGACATGAACCAGTACGAAGATGCAGAGAGGCTCTATCTGCGCTCCATCGCTATCGGTCAGTAAGAGCAGAACAACTTCACGTCCATGTTTTTTTAGTGTCACAGTAAATGAGGCCCAAGGCCTGGGTCCTGATGTTGCTTCAACTCAGCAAGTTTCCTTTGGTGAACTCTAATAATGGCCATCACAGAACATGTTGTACTGAGATGCCTCATACTCAACCTACTTCTCAGTTAATTGCCAAGTTTTGCTGTTATTGTTATGTAATCATTTATGTAGAGCTGACATTAATCAGTCCAAAACCTGACTTTACTTCGCTACAATGGAAGAGGGTAAAATATTCTCAAAAACGGGGCTTGAGTCAGAGAGACTGAATGAAACGTGGTCTGTGATGTTTCTGTCTTCACAGGTAAAAAGCTGTTTGGCGAGGGTTACAGTGGGCTGGAGTATGACTACCGAGGCCTGATCAAACTCTACAACTCAGTGGGAAACTACGAGAAGGTGTTTGAATACCACAACGTACTGTCCAACTGGAACCGGCTGAGGGACCGGCAGTTTGCAGTGGCGGATGCCCTGGAGGACGTCAACACTACACCCCAGCAGACCCAGGAGGTGGTACAAGCTTTCCTATTGGCCCAGAGCCTAGGCCCCACCCGCCCCTGTCTCGGCTGATTGGTTGACCGAATAAGAAGGAGAAGAGAGGAGGGGAAAAGAGACAAGTGGGTGGGTTTTAGCCTGGTGTGGACATGATTTGAGCCCAAAATGTGATGCTTCAGTTTCACACCGATTAGTAACACAGCAAATTCAAACATCACTGGCAGCTTGGTTGACTTTATATGCTGCCAGTACACACACACAGACATACACACGTTTTCATGGAATAAAAAAAAAAGGAAGAAGACACTTGTCAAACCTCATCAACACACTCTCACCACCAAGATGCAGTCACTGCGTTTCTCCAACAGAAAGAGGACACATGCCTGAGACTGGGGACTCGAAAAGAAACGTCAGACGTCCTATAAGGATGACGCACGACCTCCTCGCCTCTCATCTCACTCGCCTTTTTCTGGACAGCAGTTTTGCTTTTGTACCGTACCAGTGTAGCTCAGATCTCCGGGAGCGTCATCACAGAACAGAACCCGTGTTCTCAAGAGCTGCACGACAGCATCTGTGGAATACCTGCACATCCATCAGCATCATCACTTGGCAGATCACAGCTGGAAATAGTTGGATATTTTTGACACTTGTACAGTTAAAGAAAATACAGATTGTACACTTGAGTTTTATTTGAAGGCTTTTTGTTGTTGTTGTATTTTTTTTTTTTTTTCTTTGCGAATAACTGAACGTGAACCCTCAAAGTTGCGTGGAGGAGAATGTGATAACACCAGGGTGTGGTTTTTACACACAACAGGTTTTCACAGGTCTTTTTTTTTCCAGCTTAGTACTGACATAGCATCATTAAAATGCCAATAATTTATATGCAAACATATGTTTATGTAGCCCTTTGTTTATGTTTTCTTACTGAATGAAAAATGGCTCAACACTATGATAACAAGGGACACGGATGGGAGGGCAAAGAGGAAGCTGCTACATGTGCAAAGGCTCCGAAGCCTCGCTTTGTTCATCTTGAGGCTGTATGTGTGAGTGAGTGAGTGTAACACACAACTCTCGGTGCCCAAGTGCTCCACCGATGACTACCAGCCTTACACCAGCTTGCAGTTATCTGTCTGTAGACGGACCCATATTTTGAAGTGCTAAATAAACTATTATATCCTTAACGGCGCTACAGTGGGGACCAATATTGTGTGCTTGTGTGCGTGTTTGTGTAGCAGCCTGATTATTGTGCATGTGGCCTCTCTGCTTCACACCCTCCTGTCAGAAAATCCCATTAAAGAAAAGTTCCTGATATGTTTTTCTGTTACTGGCCCATCGTTCAGAGTCTCACTGTCCAGAATCTCATCTGTTGCTTTATTTACAAGCTCAGCTGTCATTCTTAGGGGGATGCTGGTTTTCAGTTTTACTTGACATCTTAGCTCTATAGCAGGGGTGGGGGAACACCAGGCCTCAAGGGCTGGCGTCCTGCAGGTTTTAGATGTGTGCTTGATCCAACACAGCTGGTTTAAATGGCTAAATTAAAAAGGTTTCCAGAGGCCTGACGATGAACTAATCATTTGATTCAGGTGTGTTGACCCAGCGTCATATCTAAAGCCTGCAGGACACCAGCTCTACAGCTGCTATTTTAAAGCTCACTTAGGCTCTCTAGTGGACAAAGTATGCAACGGCCATTACATACTTTGTGTCGAAAGGGCTTTAAAGGAACATATTCTTATTTTTAGACTGTAATATTGTATTTTTTCATTATTCTCAGTTCTAAATAATCCTTATTGACCTTATCCTGAGCCTTGGGGCAGCCACTCAAGTCAGTGTCTATCTGAAAACAGCTCTTTTAGTGCCTCTGTCTCTCTTAAAGCCAACTTTCTTCTGCCTGTCACACACAAATGGTTTGAACAGCAGGTGTGTAGCCAGAGCTGTGTGCGTGACATAACCATGTTAATGGGTTTGGCTCTCACTGACATGAGAAAACAAAACATTTGAACACCTAATTGGTCCATTTTAAACCTGTTTGGATTTTTTTCTGTATATTTGGAGTAAGCTACAGTGCTGTGACAAAGTATTTGCTTCTGATTTTTTCATTTCATGCATATTTGTCACACTGCAGTGATTAAGATCATCAGACAGCATTTAAAATGAGATACGTTTTTAATTGATTTGTGATTTTTGTTAAGGGAAAAATGAACCTACCTGGCCCTGTTTGGAAAAGGAAAAAAACAAAAACAGCATTTCATATAAAGAACATCACAGTAAGAGCACGTGGTGGGAGTGGGAGTGGGATGCTTGGATGATTAAGGATGTGGATGGAAAAAGGAATTCTGCTTTCAACCTGAAAATCCTGAAGGAAAACTTTTGTGACGTGCAGCTCGAGCGTGCTTGGGTTATGCAGCAGGACAACACAATCCCAAATATACCAGCAAGTCCGTGACCTTAAACAGGTTGTTCATGCCCAATACCCCACCAGTGCTCCTCCATACTCGACCAGTTTTTAGATTTTAGGCCAGGTAGGTTTGGATAACTTTTTTCCCCTTAATCACAATTTAAAAACTACATTTTGAGCTTATTCTGGTTATCTCTGTGTAATATTAACAGTTGTATGATAACCTGAAAGTGAGACAAAAATGCAAAAAGCAATGTATATATCAAGAACGGGGCAAGCACTTGTTCACAGCACTGTTTATGTACCTGTGATCCTGTAAAGCCTTCCACTTCAGATGCTTTCAGTCTAATATTTAGTCCACAGGTTGGAAATCATCAGCTTCTCTGGATGGGATTTTTTCATTAGTGCGATTCTAACATTACACATGGACCCTTGTTTCACTAAAGAAGTCTGTCAATATAAGAGGTGAAGGAGAAATGGTTAATGCAGTATTTCTGTGAACTGAGCACTTAAAGAGATGCTGCGTAACAGTGGTGTGAAGAAAGGCGTGGACGCATCCTGTAGCAGAGAGATGAAGGATGAGATTTTGCACAGTGGAGGCTGAACACAGGCTGTGGAGATGGTGTGCAACATTACTGAGAATGTGATGCCGTGGATGAATAGTCCGCTGTTAATTTAGTATTTAGTTTGTTTTGAAAAGAATGAATGAAGAAAACGAGCTTTGCCTTGCTGTTGCTTCAGTGCTGTCAATGTCTCCCTCTGTAACAGTGATGTGAGTGGCTGTAGCTGAGGAGGAGGTCCAGCTCTCAGCTAAACACTCAGTGCTTTGGCTTAAATAGACCCCCCACCCCACCCCTCCACCTCTGAGTAGATATCTTATCTACAGTCGTTACTTGTAAACAGGTGCATACAAAGAAAAGAGAAGAATCATGAATATTTCTTTGTCTTAAAAAGTGAATCATGGAGAAACTTTGCATGATTTGACACTGTGTGCTGTGAGGGCTACGTCTGCATCTTCTCCAGAGGATTACAGCAGCAGTTTCTAATCCAGCTTCAGCTTGGCCAAGATGATCTACTGATGTCTGAAAGGGAATAGTGTAGTTCAAGTGGTGGTGTCGGGGGTGGGGGGCACAGGACAAAGTTCAAAATGAAGCTGCGATGTCTCCAACAGCCCGCTTCTCTCTTCAGAGTTCAAAGGAGACGTGTGGGATGTGTTCACTGTTGTCCTGTTACTGCTTCACTGTTAGCTTCAAAAACATTAAAACATCGTTGACCATCACAGTTTCCCTCTTTGCTGTCCGTCAGCTGTACACATTTGGACTTCACCATCCACATCCCAGCAAACAACAGGAACACTTTTACTAATGAGACGAAATATTCAGTTTATTTGATACTCAGTCCTTTAAGTTTTCTTCCTTTAAATCTGGCTTTAAGTATAGGTGAGTTATAGTGCATAATACAGCGAGTTAAATGCTACGAGTGGAAAGGAACTTCAGACTTTACTTGAAAATTGCCATTTTTGGCAATTGCCACTACATTTCACTGTGAAACTTTTACTCTTTTTATAGACTAGCCTTACAGCTTCCATCACTGACATTTTACACACAAGACAGATTTTAAAAGGTTCGGATTGCTGCTATACAAATCATAATCATTATGTTTTTTTACATATATTTGATCGTGCTGGAATTAAAAGTATGCCCTGCAGAGCACATAAATGAGGCAAACGAGGTAAAGTGTGCATAGTAGCAGGCACAGGTGGACGACCTTCCTGCGAGCATGCAGAGGTGGGATGCCCAGGATTTGTAAAGTGTTCACTCTGCAAAGTGCTTCTATTGCCAGGCATCACTGGACAGGAGAAAAGGAGGGTCGTTAGATCAGGTAGCGAGGCAGCAGAGAAAGCCACAAGGTGTCTTTGGATCAAGAAGGCAGATCTGTTGACGACTGCAGCTGGGAGTCTGATTAATCCCAGGTGAGAGAGGGTGTCTGATGTTGAGAGGTTTAAAACCTGTGATGACCTCATGTTACATCACTGATGATGCATCCCAGCACACTAGTCTGTCATGCAGACCTCAGCCAGGCACCGCTCATCACCTGAGCAACACCATCACTACAGCGAAGCACGGTGGGGGCAGGACTACACTGTAGGGATGTTTTTCGGCAGCAGGAACTGGGAAATGACTCAAGGATCAGGGAAAGAGGAATGCAGCACCATACGTAAACATCCTTGATGATAACCTGCTCAAGGCCACTATCGATCTCAGACTGGAGCAAATGTTCATCCTCCAACAGGACAGTGATGCTAAGCACACAGTTAAGATAACAAAGGAATAAATGGGTTATGCCATATTTCTGTAGAAGGCTCTGCTGTTTTTCCTGCAGCAGCACGCAGCTGTCCGAGCGCACGTTTGAACAGTGGCGAGGTTCCCACGTGAAGAACGACATTCACTGCTTACGAATAAAGTGCCAGCCACTGCAGCACCATGCTGCCTTTCCAATACAGTTACATTAGCAGATAATTTCCTTTTCTCAGGATGTAACGGCCACTAAACACTTTGCACACACAACACATTTACAGCAAACACCGCACACATTTGCTTTATTAGATTTTTACAGTAACGTTACATTTTAAGCCTTTTAAATGGTCAAATAAAGTATATAAATATATTTCAAATGCATTTTATCTAACCATCACATCAAAGTCTTAAGTCTCACAGATTTCCCTTTGGTAAACTGTCTTTCCGGGGGAATAACAGCAATGACAATGCAGGTGTTCAAGTACTGCTGACTTCCCAAGACTTCCTGTCCCCTTTAAATGACAAAAGCATTATTCCACAGTGTCGAGGTAACAGGATGAGCCTCATCAGCCAAATACAAAATCAAATGTGATTTAAAAAGAGAAATTCAGCTCTTAGTTTCTTCCAGCTGGTCACTGGAGAGGTGCTCGATGTGTGTCCACATGCACCACACCTGCAGAGAAAACATCTGTGAGAGAGTTCTCCAGTGGACCGTTTGGGTTCATGTTTAAGACACATGAGCGTTTGCCACATTACCTCAGCTGACAGAGCCAGCACTCGGCCTGCAACCAGCAGCAACATCCCCACATGCTGGATCCACAGAGGCAGCTCCAACCAGTGGGACAGCACTCCCCACTGGCATGGATACAGCCACACAGGGAGGCAGTGCAAGCCGCCCACCACCCAAACTCCCAGAGGTGTCCGAAACCCTGGCAGCAAAGACATTTATGTGGAGCTGTGTACCAGCACTAGCTCAAACACGGTGGCAGGAGGATTACCGTTTGCCGTGGCAGCCTGTACGAGTGGAGGGCTGCTGCCGAAGCTGTTCTTCCACTGCGCCCCCCGGGTGTTGTGGTTATACGTGAACACACACCACTCCAGTGCAGACACCATCCAACCCCACTGCAATTCAATGCACAGCACCGCTGTTAGTGTGGCACAAATGTTAAGGCGGCAAAGAACTGCAGAGTTTTTCTGATTCCTCCAGTGTTTTTGTGATTCACTTTCTTTCATCTGCCCCCCCCCCCTCTCATTTTCCCCCCATTCACCAGCTCCTCCAAGTACTCCTTCCATCTTCAAAATACTCTCTCCCTCTCTGTCCTTCTGCACGTCCTTTTCAGCTTAATGTCTCTGTTGGTTGTTTTCTCCTTCCTCAGTCTCCACCTTCACAACTCATAATAAGCCTTTACTTCACCTCGCTGCTTATCCCACTTTACTTTTGAATACTTCCTCATCCCACCACCAGGCCTCCTTGTTCCATTTCCTCTGTCCAGAGGCTGCCCCAAACACCTTCTCAGCAGGTTGATTACGGATTTGGTCACCAATACCTCATCTCAAGTCTTTCCTGACCTCTGCACAACATTTTTTGCTGGTATTTAAATAGAGCCTCGTTTTCATCGCCTTGTGCATGTGCGCATGATGTGCTTCAAACGTAAGACCTTAAACAGCAGACTCCACAGCATGCCTCTGCCCAGGTTGTCGACAGCTACATCCAGCCATGCTCCAAACCTGGAGGTCAGGCCCAGCCTCCTTGCCAGCCAGCGGTCCACTGCTGCACAGAGAACAGTGGGGCTTAGATGGGATTAAACAGTTCTTATCTGCACTAAGAACAGTGTGAAGCTCATATTCAAGCAGCCCATGCAGACAGTTCTTACTTGTCATATGGAAAACACAAGTGATAAAAACTTCATCGAAGCTTAATGGAATCCGCCATAATATATTATTGTTTATAGATAAAAAGCTGGTGTCAAAACATCATCACCAGGACCCTGCACCGCTGTAGACTGGGAATTCACCCACAATGTACATCAGGACAAAACTTGGACTCACAAAGACCAACACCTTACTAATACCTTAATAATGCTTAATAGTGCAGCATTATTATAAAGTGCTACACTTATTTCCTGAACATTTACATTAGTCACACATCACTGTCAACATTATATTCAAACAGACCATTTATACAATCATATATAACTCACTGTAGCTAATTCATTTCTAAGTTAATCCCTTCCTTCTTTGGTTATTTCAGCACTACCTGCACAGCTACGTCGTTACATTATCTGTGCAAAATCGACAAAAAATCTGTTTCTTCAGTTATTTATATAGATCTGTTCAGGGTTTATGGATGGGTGAGAAATTAAAGGAAAACTTAACAAAGTCTCTTAGTACAGTTTTAGGATTAAAATAGGAGCTTCCATGCTCTGTGAGAAAAGAAGGAGGACAAATCAGGCCTGATTATTTAAGACCTTGTATGTGAGGAGCAGGATTTTGAATTCAATTCTGGATTTAACAGGAAGCCAATGAAGGGAAGCCAATACAGGAGAAATCTGCTCTCTCTTTCTAGTCCCTGTCAGGACTCTTGCTGCAGCATTTTGGATTAACTGAAGGCTTTTCGGGGAGTTTTTAGGACTTCCTGATAATAATGAATTACAGTCGTCCAGCCTGGAAGTAATGAAGGCATGAACTAGTTTTTCAGCGTCACTCTGAGACAGGATATTTCTAATTTTAGAGATGTTGCACAAATGGAAGAAAGCAGTCTTACATATTTGTTTAATATGTGCATTGAAGGACATGTCCTGGTCAAAAATGACTCCAAGGTTCCTCACAGTGTTACTGGAGGCCAAGGTAATGCCATCCAGAGTAAGGATCTGCTTAGATACCATATTTCTAAGATTTTCAGGGCCGAGTACAATAACCTCAGTTTGATCTGAATTAAGAAGCAGAAAGTTAGCGGCCATCCAGGTCTTTATGTCTTTAAGACATTCCTGCAGTTTAACTAATTGGTGTGTGTTACCTGGCTTCATGGATAGATAGAGCTGGGTGTCATCTGCATAGCAGTGAAAATGTATGCTATGTCTTCTAATGATGCTGCCTAGGGGAAGCATGTATAATGTAAACAGAATTGGTCCTAGCACTGAACCCTGTGGAACACCATAATTAACCTCAGTGTGTGAAGAGGACTCTCCATTTACATGCACAAATTGGAGTCTATTAGATAGATATGATACAAACCACTGCAGTGCAGTACCTGTAATACCTACAGCGTGCTCTAATCGCTCTAATAGGATATTATGGTCAACAGTATGGAACGCTGCACTGAGGTCTAGCAGGACAAGCACAGAGATGAGTCCACTGTCAGAGGCCATAGAAGGATCCTTTTAAATAGTCCAGAGTATGTGAAGCATTGTGGGTTAATTTATGATTCTAAACTGAGGCAGATAAAGTGCCTGAAGTTTACAGAATAAAGCGCTGTATGGTTAAAGGTAACTTTGAGTCTAAAGTGCCTTATTTGGTCAGTAAGACCTAAAAAAAAGTATTTTAAATAGTCTTGAAATGCCCCTCTTCACATATGGTACATGTATGATCAATTGCATATACCTGCTTAGGAGAAATGCAGAAATTATTAAAGTTATTTTCAGCAAAGCCATTCAAAAGTTGTCCTCACAGATCCAGCAATCTAAACAGAGGGTGCATTACCATCAAGAGATACACACAGTGAGTAAAGAGGGAGAAACACTACTGGTGTCTCATAAGCAGCCCATGCAGCAAACACCAGGCCAATCCTGATGTATCCTGAAAAACAAAGAGACATGACAAACTGAGACTCACACAGTACTTGATACACTTAAGGCCAGCTCACAATTTCTACACATTTTTCAAGTGTGGTCATTCTGCTTCAGCAGCTTCCCAACACACCAAAATGCTCCAGCAGGCTAACAAGCTGCTTTATGTTCGCAGCACCAGTTAAGTGACTCGTTATACAAACACACAGCAATGTAACACAACTGAGTGTTTCTCACCAACAATATTCGGCCAGTAAAGCAGAACTTGGAGCCCCATCTTCGGTTAAAGCCAAAGTCTCATTGCAAAAATTACAACCTCTGTAACTACCCACACAAATACGACACCTGTGGTGTAATATATCCCCCAATGCTTTCAGTTTGTGTCTTGTACAGATTCCATGGGGTCGTTGAAGTGGCGCTTGTAGCTTTAAGTCCAAGTGCTACGAGGATGTAGCAACCTGAGAACCAATGGCTTTATATGGTCCTTGATAGAATGGCACACCAAGGTCAGTTCAGAAATTTGAAAATTTAACGACTGAGTAGCCGTACGGCAATTGGGTATAATTCTAACCGTTTTACATTTTGGTGGAATAGAATATAGAAGCTGGTCTATTAAACGGCTGGAATTGTATGAGAGTTGCATGCTGGAAATCCATCTAGCATTCAGGGGCGGATCTAAAGAAATTTTCTTAGGGTGGCATGAGGGTGGCAAGGAAGTCAAATGCGGTCGCAAAATTAAAGTCTTTTTTTTTCAAACACATATGCAGGTGGTTGCACATGGTTAAAATGATTCAAATGCAGTAAGTATACACGTTTTTCATATAAATATAGTCTACACCCTAATTATTTTCTGTAGCCCATATAATTAA